>NC_047117.1:3109443-3224443 GCF_902500255.1 Thalassophryne amazonica | reverse complement strand
TACGTTTGTGCTTGTTTTGGGCAGGTGACTGCCTCGAAAACGGGATGGCCTCTCCCAGCACCGGAGACGACGACGACCCGGACAGAGACCGGCTGCACAACAAGAAGAGAGGCATCTTCCCTAAAGTGTCCACAAACATCCTCAGGGCGTGGCTCTTCCAGCACCTCACGGTACTTTAAGATCACTTTTATTCCAAGCGGGTCATCAGCTCAGTGCCATGTAGCTCAGCAGGCTACAAGTTCCAAGAGCTTTGTAATGATGCCTCACATTTCACACAGATGTTACACACGTGGTCCAACGTGGGGACTAAGGACCTTGTCCAAGGAACCTGAGTGATTTTGCTGTCTGATGGGGAGTCGAACCAATTCCTCTTTTCATAATCCCGCCTCCCTAACTTCTAGAACGTGGTGGAATCAGATTCTGGATTTGGTCCATATTTCCCAGTCTCTGAATCCAGGTGCTATTCCACTGTACTTTTTCAACACTTTTTTAAAAATTCCAGAGCAAGTGGTTGGAACATTTGAATTCCCCAGTTGTCAGGAATGCAGCGCAACATTAAAAAAAAAAAAATCATAAAAGCTGTATTCTACCATGTTGAGTGAAAAGTCATGCCAGTGCTCCTAAGGCCTGATGTTCCCCACATTAATATGGTAGATAATGGAACCAGAGAGTAAGAGACCTCTGCGTTCAGGCCTCTATGTCCCCCAGTTCTAGGGTCCTTTGTTCCCAGTGCTCTATGTCCAGTGGTGGGCACAGTTCTGCTAATCTGCTAACTGCTAATTAGTGAAGCTAACTTTTTGTTAGCAGATTAGCTTTTCAGTTAACTTTGAAAACCATCAACGGACCAATTAGCTTCCGCTAAATTTAATTACGTTAACTTTCAGTCCGCTAACATTTTTTTGCTGGCATATTGAGTAGAGCTTAATGGTCAAAAACATTTGTAAACCCTAAGGGGCAGGGCAGCTGCTGCTACAGAAAAGCATCGTTCACTTTCCACATGCAATGACACACATGTGGCAGGAGACATGAAAAGCAAGGCACTTTTCACTCATGGTTTCATTTATAAAGAATGTCACCCCCCCGTCAGAATGCATAGAACATTGCCATCTACTGGATGGGAGTGTGAATGGTGACCAACGTGTGAATGTTGGTCGCTGTTCGTGGCGCTGAATCACACTTCACAAACAGAATTTTCAGTTTTGCAAATGCCTTTTTTAACAAATGAAAAAAAGACATATTTGCAAATACACATTTATTTGTAAAAACCAACACACGTTACAGTAACTTGTGTGTTGGTGTTTACAAATAAATAAACCAACCAACCAGTAATTGAGAGGAGACTCATATTCCATAATGCCTTTTGGCGGCGTGTCTGTTAATGCTCAAACTTCAGAATTAGCGCATATACGATGTACGATATTTTCACTTTGTAAAAATGACAGAGTTGCTGTTAATGTCGATAAACTGTCCGGAATTAGTTGTCTATAAATGAAACCATACCATCAGTGAAAAGTGCCTTGCTTTTCTTGTCTCCTGCCACACATCTGTGTTGTTGCATATATAAAGTAAATGACACTTTCTTACAGCAGCGGTCAGGGTGCATAAGAACAGATACTCTGGCTGGTTGTTTGTTTTGGGTTTGGTGATCACTTTTTGATTTTTCTCAGAAGCCTTGGCGGTGCTTAACTTGAAATTGGCTTATCAGTAGCCGACATTGTACTGAATCAATACTAAAGTTAACGGTTAGCTGCAACTTCTGCTAAATTTTTTAGCGGTTTATCAGTTTAGCGTTATAAAGTTAACTTTTCAGTTAGCGGATTATCCGTTATTGAAGCTAAACTTTTGGTTAGCTGTGCCAACCACTGTCTATGTCCCCCAGTTCTAGGTTCCTACGTTTCCAAGGCTCTATGTTTCCCAGTTGTATAAACAAATAATGGGTCCCTGAAAAATGGTAAAGGTCTCCAGCCTTGGGAACAAACTCCTGCCACACTTAAGCCATGCAAAAAAACTGAACAGGGCATCATGACCTCTGGGAACATCAGTATGTTCCCACTGAGCGACAGCAGATTCAACGCTAATAATTTAGCTAGCAGTCTTTTGAGCGATAGATTCAGGGCCACTGGACGCTGTGCTGAAGCAGGAGGACAGTGAGTCCTGGAACAAATGGGACGAAGCTTACTGGGGACGGGGAGGAAAAAGGGGGGGACATTAGGAGATAAAGGAAGCAAAATGTAGATGAGAAAACAAAGCAGCAGGTTACTGAATTAAACCTTATATTAGATGTATAGTTTATTATCCTGTTTGAGAAGTTGAGGGTGAAGCAGCAGGACTTCATGTTTGGGTCTTTAAGGTATTTATCTGTTCGCCTGAGTGGTTTCTTCATTCTAAAGTCAACCCCACGTTGTACCTGTCCAGATCCTGAGTGTCTCCACTGATAAACAGGTGGACACAGGACATTTATCTGATGTTGTCACCTCGTCCCTCAGAAGATCCTGGTCTGTAGCCTCCTTGGTGGACATGTGAGGTGGTTTTGACCATAGACATTATAAGGACATGAAGCCCAGACGGTTGGTGTCTGACCCTGAGCTGGTTTATTCATTCTGTGATGGATGGCCCCTTTTGAGAATCGTGTCATTTTTGGTTTCTCCTCTAGGCTCTGGGTCACAGACGAGCAGCCAGTCGACAGATGATGAGTTTTCTTTGTCTGTCTCTTCTATGAACAATCACTAGGCCCTGATTATTTAAGAACAAACTTTTCATTTCTCTGTTTTTTTTGTTTTTTGTTTTTTTGAGAACTTTAAGCTGCAGAAGGCGCCTGTGAGTGTGTTTGGGCTCTGAACCCCCCGTGTTCTGAGCAGGAGTCACAGCTCATAAAAACAGAGACACAAGCCGCCGGTCTCACCACACATTAATGTGTGAAAGACGGCGTTTTACAGCGAAGAGAACAAAGATCAAATAGAAGACACATAAGCACTCTGACTGTAATTGGTGCCTCGTTTTCCTCTCAGATCAGCGTCACCTCGGTTCCTTAAACGCCTCACAGCAGCTTTTTTTTTCCTGCAGTCACCCAACTTCTTACAAATTCCACACACAAAAAGAAGGCCATCCAAACTTCAAGTTCTGTTCTCGCCCATCCACCAAGGTGAGCGCTGGGATTAGAACCAGTTCACAGGAAGCCCCGGCAGTGACCTCGCCACCCCACACCACCCCTGTGGACTATCAGAGGTCAGAGGGCACCAGGACGGCATCATCCACTCAGCAGCTGTTTTACAGCCGCAGAGCTGCAGAAATGTGGCGCATAACCGGTGCCACGGCAGCCCACAGGCACGGGCGTGGCCTCAGCTGTAACCCCGCCCACCCTCATCCTCCAGGAGTGAGACACACAGAAGAAGCTCTTCTTGCGACACTCTGAGCGGGTGGTCAGGTGATGATTCTGTTCCCTATTTTAAAATGAAGAAATGATTCGAGATGAGAATCTGAAACCTGGAAGGATTGGCACCAAACCAAATTCGTTTCTTGGTTGTTGACAGATTGTGCAGATGTTCAGGGAACAGTTTCCATCCTGAATAAACCTCGTGAGGTGTTCTGACCCGGTCTATGTTCTGCCGTCTGACTGGACTCGGTGTCATCAGGTGGAAGTTTTCCACCGACTTCTGGGTTTGCTTAAAAAGAAAAATGCTGCTGCTCAGATGCTCATTTCCCTGAGTGCCAGGAAGGCTGCAGAGAAAACATCATCCATTACCTCTGTGACAGGAACCCCAGGAACCCTGGGACCAGCTCACTGTGGGGGTCACCCTCATTGACCTCAACCCCCCCAAAACCACCGGTCAGCTCCTCCCACAAAAATGTGCAGCATGTGGAGCCATACATCACAGAGGGACGGCGCAAACGAGCATCTGTCAGATAATGAAGCCCGGCGGCTCAGATGGAGGGAGACCTCTGAGCTGTCTGGAATACGGGGGGCAAAACAACAAAATACCTACTTGATGTTACTTTTATTGTTAAGAAAGAAGCAGCATTTATAGGCTCAAGAAACAATAAATACATTTAGCACGTTGATGGCTGACGTGAATGTTGCTCTTGTTCAGGAAGACTTGATCCTCGCGGAATCTGGCGGGGCCAGCATGTACATGTCCGGACTTTTGGCCAAACCAGCTTTGAGCTTGAAGTTCATAAGCAGACTTCCAACGTCACAAATGTGAGGTTAAGTTGATCGTTAGCTGACAAGTTACGGTCGTAGCCTGTTTGTATTAACCAGTCTATCATTGCCAATTTTCGACCCCAGACTGCCTTCCTGATCTCAAAAATGAGGTAATCGTGCTTGAATGTCTACAACAGCAGTCTCAAGTGTGTGTGTCATATTACTGTTACTAATTACAAGTGACACTGAACGCAGCACCATGACACAGGACCTACTGGGCACGCTGACAGCGGTACTGTGTGCTGCCTGTGCGCTAATGTCTGTGCTTACAAGACGTTACCACAAAGCTACAATGTATCTGTTAACATCTGAAAACTCTGCCTTTCATGGGATTATGGAGGTAGATTATATTTTCAGGGGAGATTTAAAGAGGTCATTGGAGCGGTGAGTCTTTGAACACACACACGGTTCATTTGCATCCTGCTGCAGTGAAATCAGCTGCCATTCACTTCCCAAACTACACAGTCTGCATTGTATTTTAATTTTAGCCTTTAATTGTAATCTGGCATCAAAATAACTGAGCAGTTAACTCGACATTCAAGCAGAAATGATTTATTTCAAGATGAAGTCAAAAAATAAAAAACAAAGCCACCTATAACATTGAAGAAACACATGTATACTGCCCCCTATCTGCACAGATTACGTCAGATATTCACTTTTACACATTACACATGTTTTCATGCTCCAGTTGGGTATCTGATTGGGTGTTAAAAACCGGCTTTATTCTACAAAAAGTTTCAGCCTCTTTTGACCAAATAAGCTTTTGGCTCCAGGGACGGGGACTCTGGCATGTTTTTTTTACAGTTTGCTCTTTAGCATGAAATCTCTCAAGAGAGGAAGAAATATTCATGCATCACTAATTAATTGCGATGTTGACGACTTTATACTGTATTTCAAACTGCAGATTAATGAATAATTTACACATCAAAACAAATACAGTTAAACATTTGAGTGGGATTTTTGTCCGAGTCCTCGATCTCAGTCTGAAGGAGCTTTACTTTTTCGTGTGATCAGTGGTCCTGACCATGGTCTCGGCCTTGGTCTTGGTCTTGGCCTCGGTCCTGATCTTGGTTCTGACCTGGGCGGTGGTTTGAGGCTGTTATACTTTTCGGAATAACGAGCAGGTGGAAACCACAACACTGCTTCTTTTTCTAATCTCGCCTCATTTCATGGATGAAAAATACTTGTTATGCTGTGATTGGCAGGAAGAGCAGCATCGTCTGATATTACAAACAGTACATGAGGTCAAAGGTCAATTCCTCTGCACACTGAAAAATCATGAAGGTCCTTAATCCCCAAATTGTTCCTGGTGTGCAGTTGAGCAACTAACTTGACAGCTCGCTGACATCAGAGTGTGTGTGTGGTGTGTGTTGTGTGTGTGTGTGTGTGTGTGTGTGTGTGTGTGTTGTGTGTGTGTGTGTGTGTGTGTGTGTGTGTTGTGTGTGTGTGTGTGTGTGTGTGCGCACGCACGCTCTGGGGGTTTGCATCAGTTTCCTCTCGTCCCTGGAGATGAAAGCTGCTTCAGGGAGGTTGAGAACGTGTTGCAGTGACTCCGTGATGACGATCTTTCACGGCAGATCAGATGTAGTTCAGATCAGTTATGGTGTATCAGCCCCCAGCAGAGGAGGAAACAGCAGACGTTCAGTCCGTCCGGGATGTGGTGCAGCAGAGCCATCAGTCCTCAGGCTGTTTGATTGGCCACTGCAGAGCGGCGACTTCTTCACGTCATTAGAGGTTTCCACAGCAGATAACTTAATTTTTCTGTTATTCCTTTTTAAAACACATTTTGGCAGACAGCCAAAAATCTTTTTCAAAATTATTATTTCAGTAGAATGTTTGCTGTTGGTTCAGCATTTGTTAATTTGACTTTGAGATCAGATCCATATGCAGATCCCAGGTCTGGGTGTGTGTGGTGTGTGTGTGTGTGGTGTGTGTGTGTGGGTGTGTGTGTGTGTGTGTGTGTGTGTGTGTGTGTGTGTGGTGTGTGTGTGGTGTGTTGTGTCTCACTAGCACCTCCTACAGGACCGTGCTGTGTGGCAGCTCGATCTCTCTTCTGTGATGTCATAAGGCACGTTGCTTTGACTGGGTTTTTGTCTTTACTGTCCGCTGAGTTGGTCAGAACCTGAGACCCGGGCCCGTTGGGCTCTGGGTCAGTGGGGGAACCAGCCCCACTCTGTGCTTCTCAACGTTGCTCTTTAAATCAAACTGTCCTCGTCTTCTTCTGGAGCCCTTTCTTTCTTTTTTTTGGCGACCGTCGCGGCACCACAGACATGTGGGACGACCCTGTGTAGCCTCGGGTCTGTTGTGGATCCTGAAACGAGGCTGAGCTGCACATTCAGTCCAGTTAACAACTGTGGCCCCCATTGCCCCCCAATAACACACCCCTTCCACCTTCCCTCAATGAGTTTCCCCCCCATGAACAGTAATGAGCTGCTGCTGTGAGGCGTTCACTGACACTGAGGACAAACACAGTCGTGTTGTTCATCTGCCTGATGTTTGTCCTCCTGCAGCACCCGTACCCATCAGAGGTAGCAGAAGAAGCAGCTGGCGCAGGACACCGGCCTCACCATCCTGCAAGTCAACAACTGTGAGCACCGGGCACCATGCCGCCGTTGTTGTTGTAGTTCTGGACATCACCCCCTCCAAGCAACCAGAAGCTGATAATTTGGATGATTAATTCCTGTGGGGGTCGTTCTGTTTGTATGTGACAGCTTCAGAGGGGAGGAGCCTGACAATGAAGGCTCTTCTTCTTCTTCTGTTAACTGCAGGACTGTGTGTGTGTGTTTGTTGTACATGCAGTCCTGTTTTCTTTACTGCTTAATCAAAGTGGTGACAGACTGAATACATTTTCTGTACATACACTCTGGTCCATAAATATTTGGAGACAGTGTTTTTTATTATTATTAGCTACACAGTATATTTACATGTAGATCAAAAGGATTTTTAAAGGACCAAGTTGGACACTTATGTCCTGATCGGTTTCCCGTCCAGTTGTGTGTCCCTGATTAGTTTAGTGACACTGAGCTGAAAAAAGGTCTGGAAATGGATTTCAGTGTTACAAAGTATCTCTTATAGTTGATTCTGGAGCAGGATGTGCACTGGTCAGGGTGTGACGGGCTTCAGTGGACAGACGGTTGCTTCATCCACATGTCACGTTTTCTTTGTTCGGAGTGCAGATATGAGCCACATCTCATTCAACTGAAATATTTTGGAATTTGTTAAAGAGATATTTGTGTCACTTGTGCAGTTTTTGGGCTTTAATTAGTGCAGCAGATAAGAGAATATTTAGAGCGGAATCCTGCAAATGGTGATTAAAACATTAATTCAGCACAAATACTCCTCAGACAATCCTCTTTTGAAAAAAACAATTGGCCACTTGACTTTTCAGTTGGTGGTCAGGTAGAGGTCAATTGAAGAATTACACAGAGGTCAAAATTAAAAGATGCTCCAATCATATTAAAACCTGTGCCATATTATTTGCTTGATCATAACGATTCCAAAAAGGTATAGTTTGGACAGTCTGTAACTGAATGTTATGGAGTTATGGGATAAAACAGCAAGAATGGTGACAAAGGTCAGTGTCGTTTTGTACAGGGTCAAAAGTTAAAGTTGCTCCAATTTTGGTTAAAAAGTGATGCAGATTACTAGTTGAGTTAACACGGTTTTAAAAAGGAATAGTTTGGACCATGTATCATCCTTATTATCATGTTACGGGGTAACATATGTCACATGTCATAGAATCCAACAGACGTAGATCTTGTTTGACCTGTACTTTGGAGACCAAACATTCAACACTGTCAAATCTATTCCATTTATTAATCCTATTAGCTCAACCAATAATTTGCATCACTTTTTACCAAAATTGGAGCAACTTTAACTTTTGACCCCTGTACAAAATGAAACTGACCTTTGTCACCATTCTTGCTGTTTTTATCCCGTAACTCCATAGAATTCAGTCACAGATGGTCCAAACTATACCTTTTTGGAATCTTTATGATCAGGCAAATACTGTGGAATATTTTTCAATATGATTGGAGCATCTTTTAATTTTGACCTCTGTGTAATTCTTCAATTGACCCCGACCTGACCACCGATTGAAAAGTCAAGTGGCCAATCGTTTTTTTCAAAAGAGGATTGTCTAAGAAGTATTTCTGCCGAATTTGATGCTTTTATCACCATTTGCATGATTTTTTTCAGTTATCTGCTGCACTAAATCATCAGGCTGCTGTTTTCTGGAAAAGTACTGCAGCTTTGAAAAAGTTGTATCATAGTTTGTAGTTCTCCAGATACTTGATAGTACTCAACCGTCCAATCGGATGTTGTCTTATTTGATGTCCTGCACCAGTCGGAGTCGATTCTCTTCACTGAAGGCAGAGATGTTTGAACTTTGTTTGCCTGCAGCTGCTTTGTCGCCTCTGAAGCTGTTAGTCAGAATAATTCCCTCTGAATATTCTGCTGTTGCCGTGGTAACGTTTCCCCTGATTCTGCAAATTCTGAATAAATAACCAGAGCAGCTTGTGAAAGAAAGCAGGTTTGAGACGGTCAACACTCTTCATGTATCTAATCTGGACCTCAGCATTCATCCGTCCGTTCTCCTGCAGCGGTCCTGGTTAGACTGGCGGAGGTCTGACGCCTTTCCCAGAGTGCAGTGGGTGAGAGGCGGGGTTTATCACAAACCTGCACTTTGTAGTCACCAGTTCATCGCTGTGTGTTTGGACAGTGAGAGGAGATGGACATGGACACATAATGTCCACAAGGCTCCAGGTCCCGTTTGAAACCTTTTTGTTCACAGTTTGCTGTGCAAAGCTCTAATAATATGTACAACTTTAGTACAGTGTTGTGGAACTTCAAAAAGTTCAAATAAATGACAGAAAACACTCATTATGCTGCTCTTGACTTTGATTTAAGCGACGCTCGCTCAGTGATAGATGAAGACACAAACCAGAAAATGGCACAAAAACGACATTTGTGAAGTAGTCTATCATTACTTTGAGGTTCTGCAACAATTATTCAATTTTAAATTATTGTTTGATGATATGCACACAGATAGTGAAGAGCTTCGCTCATTAATGTCAGTGACATCAAACATATTAAGGCCTGAATGCTACAAAAAGCATCAAAGGAAAACTTTTTTGCAGTAATAAAGAATTAAAAGGGAACATTTCGGCGTAGATTCAGTTCAGCAAAATTCAGAAACTTCTGAACTCAAAGAGCTCATCTCATAAAACATTTTTCTGAAACCTGAGACTCAGATGGATGAGAAATCCAAAGAAAACTGAGAATAAAATGTTGGTAACAGTCTGCTGATCATCAAAACAACACACAAGGAATGTGATGTTCATCTCTCCACTGCACGTGGTGGACCAGCACCTTTACCGTGTCACCTGTCTGTGACTCATACAGACACAAAGGGGAAATTAAATAAACTCCGCCCCCTCCACCCGCGTTCATGCAGATATATATATAGTAGTGTTCAGAATAATAGTAGTGCTATGTGACTAAAAAGATGAATTCAGGTTTTGAGTATATTTCTTATTGTTACATGGGAAACAAGGTACCAGTAGATTCAGTAGATTCTCACAAATCCAACAAGACCAAGCATTCATGATATGCACACTCTTAAGGCTATGAAATTGGGCTATTAGTAAAAAAAAAAAAGTAGAAAGGGGGTGTTCACAATAATAGTAGCATCTGCTGTTGACGCTACAAAGTCAAAACTATTATGTTCAAACTGCTTTTTTATCAATCCTGTGAATCACTAAACTAGTATTTAGTTGTATAACCACAGTTTTTCATGATTTCTTCACATCTGCGAGGCATTAATTCTGTTGGTTTGGAACCAAGATTTTGCTGGTTTACTAGTGTGCTTGGGGTCATTGTCTTGTTGAAACACCCATTTCAAGGGCATGTCCTCTTCAGCATAAGGCAACATGACCTCTTCAAGTATTTTGACATATCCAAACTGATCCATGATACCTGGTATGCGATATATAGGGCCAACACCATAGTAGGAGAAACATGCCCATATCATGATGCTTGCACCACCATGCTTCACTGTCTTCACTGTGAACTGTGGCTTGAATTCAGAGTTGGGGGTCGTCTCACAACTGTCTGCGGCCCTTGGACCCAAAAAGAACAGTTTTACTCTCATCAGTCCACAAAATATTCCTCCATTTCTCTTTAGGCCAGTTGATGTGTTCTTTGGCAATTGTAACCTCTTCTGCACATGTCTTTTATTTAACAGAGGGACTTTGTGGGGGATTCTTGCAAATAAATTAGCTTCACACAGGCGTCTTCTAACTGTCACAGCACTTGCAGGTAACTCCAGACTGTCTTTGATCATCCTGGAGCTGATCAATGGGTGAGCCTTTGCCATTCTGGTTATTCTTCTATCTATTTTGATGGTTGTTTTCCATTTTCTTCCACGTCTCTGTTTTTTTTGTCCATTTTAAAGCATTGGAGATCATTGTAGATGAACAGCCTATAATTTTTTGCACGTGTGTATACGTTTTCCCCTCTCCAATCAACTTTTTAATCAAACTACGCTGTTCTTCTGAATGTCTTGAACGTCCCATTTTCCTCAGGCTTTCAAAGAGAAAAGCATGTTCAACAGGTGCTGGCTTCATCCTTAAATAGGGGACACCTGATTCACACCTGTTTGTTCCACAAAATTGATGAACTCACTGACTGAATGCCACACTACTATTATTGTGAACACCCCCTTTTCTACTTTTTTTACTAAGAGCCCAATTTCATAGCCTTAAGAGTGTGTATATCATGAATGCTTGGTCTTGTTGAATTTGTGAGAATCTACTGAATCTACTGGTACCTTGTTTCCCATGTAACAATAAGAAATATACTCAAAACCTGGATTAATCTTTTTAGTCACGTAGCACTACTATTATTCTGAACACTACTGTGTGTGTGTGTGTGTGTGTATATATATATATATATATATATATACACTCAACAAAAATATAAACGCAACACTTTTGGTTTTGCTCCCATTTTGTATGAGATGAACTCAAAGATCTAAAACTTTTTCCACATACACAATATCACCATTTCCCTCAAATATTGTTCACAAACCAGTCTAAATCTGTGATAGTGAGCACTTCTCCTTTGCTGAGATAATCCATCCCACCTCACAGGTGTGCCATATCAAGATGCTGATTAGACACCATGATTAGTGCACAGGTGTGCCTTAGACTGCCCACAATAAAAGGCCACTCTGAAAGGTGCAGTTTTATCACACAGCACAATGCCACAGATGTTGCAAGATTTGAGGGAGCGTGCAATTGGCATGCTGACAGCAGGAATGTCAACCAGAGCTGTTGCTCGTGTATTGAATGTTCATTTCTCTACCATAAGCCGTCTCCAAAGTCGTTTCAGAGAATTTGGACCGCAGAGCACGTGTAACCACACCAGCCCAGGACCTCCACATCCAGCATGTTCACCTCCAAGATCGTCTGAGACCAGCCACTCGGACAGCTGCTGAAACAATCGGTTTGCATAACCAAAGAATTTCTGCACAAACTGTCAGAAACCGTCTCAGGGAAGCTCATCTGCATGCTCGTCGTCCTCATTGGGTCTCGACCTGACTCCAGTTCGTCGTCGTAACCGACTTGAGTGGGCAAATGCTCACATTCGCTGGCGTTTGGCACGTTGGAGAGGTGTTCTCTTCACGGATGATGCGAAGGAGATGTGTTGCACTGCATGAGGCAAATGGTGGTCACACCAGATACTGACTGGTATCCCCCCCCAATAAAACAAAACTGCACCTTTCAGAGTGGCCTTTTATTGTGGGCAGTCTAAGGCACACCTGTGCACTAATCATGGTGTCTAATCAGCATCTTGATATGGCACACCTGTGAGGTGGGATGGATTATCTCAGCAAAGGAGAAGTGCTCACTATCACAGATTTCGACTGGTTTGTGAACAATATTTGAGGGAAATGGTGATATTGTGTATGTGGAAAAAGTTTTAGATCTTTGAGTTCATCTCATACAAAATGGGAGCAAACCAAAGTGTTGCGTTTATATTTTTGTTGAGTGTATGTATACACCTGTAAATGGTCTTAATTCTTTGTTTTTGTGGATGTGGCCCAAACCTGAGTGGTTCTGGTTCCAGGTAGCCAGAAAATAATATCTGTAGGTAATGGATGACCCCCCCCCGTTGAGCACATTTTCACCAGGTTTTAAATGTTAATTGCAATTTTTTTTTTTAAAACCTAAGTACAGGATTTATGCGTGTTGTCTTAAATTCCATTTTTCTTATGATTTTGGCTAAATGTGTGTATTTTTAAGCAGTAAATCACTGGGTGATGATGGGCGTGTTTTTATGCCCGTGTGGCTGGTTTGTGACGGGCACGATGCCACGCTGAAACCACAGGTTGCTGTAAATGACATTTTCATGGCAAACAGCTGGTCTGGTTTATTTACGCACTGGGGGGGGGGGGTTGGGGGGGGGGCTCTGACCTGAGTATGATACCTGCGATGGGTGGGGCTTAGTGTTGGCGTGTGTTGTGTTTGTGCACAGCTGTTTTGGTTAAAACCTCTGGTTTCACGCTGTAGCTCCTCCTCCTCACACACATCTCACACCTTCTCCACCATCAGTGTGGAGCTCAACACCACACACAGGTCGGAGAGGAACTCATCCCTCAGACACCACCATCATGACCTCCACCGCTGACCAAGGATCTTGCTGAATCTGGAGGATTTTTGGATTCATAAAGTGGATTCTTGGAGGAAAAATGATAAAATGATGTCAAAACCTTAATGGCCCATGAACAGAGAAATGTGGAGGTGGATCATTTCCAAATGTAATAAATGCTTCTTGAACCCAGTACAGATGGAAGATTCCCAAACTGGACCTCTGTAACCTTGTACTGAAATGGTGCGGAACAACCAGGGCGCATGTCCGCGAAGTGACTCCAAGTTCTCTCAAAGAGCTCCTAACTCAGCCTAAAATATGCTGGCAAGGAATGTCAGCCTGAGAGTGAGTCAGCAGGTGTCTGAGAGCAAGTCTGAGCAAGGAGGTGACAGAAACTTTTATCTTTGTGAGGAGATGGGGTTGACCCCGTTGCTAGGTATGACGCAGGCCTCTAAGACCTGTGATTGGTTGTCATGGAAAGGGAAGGAAAAATAAAAAAAACAAATGTGCTCTGTCCTCCTAGTCATGAATAGACAGGAAAATCAACCAATCAGATAACCTGAACTGTATTAAGACGTGTAATCATGAGGATAACTTTATGTTATGATGATGAAACTCAGCAAAACTAAATGAATTGTTAAACAGCTTGAAAATGTTGAACGTACCTCATTTACATGCCGAATATCTATATATTAAAAGCGTGCGTGCGTTTATGTAGTAGGTTCAATGTAAGTACATAATATAATTTTAAATATATTAAAAATAAAGTGTAAACACTTATTTCCATTGCGGTACATTTAAAAATCAAATGACAAAATAGAAGTAATAACAAAAGAAAATAACAATATTAATAATAATAAAAATAATGATAATATTAACAGTGTGTATATGATAAGAAGAACCTAAATGATTTATAATTTATTTATAGGCTCCGCCCCCCCGTGACCCTTAATTGGAGTAAGCAGGTTTATAAAATGGGTGGATGGATTATTTGGTCAACTACAGCGCTAGCATGGAGAGCCTGTACAGCGAATGGGCAGGGCTAGCTAGCGAGCTAGCTGTATTCATAATAACACTGTTGACTGACACCTGATCTGCTTTAGGAACTTATTTAAATGTTTTTTTTTTTCTGCCTCAAAGGTCAACATTAGCAGGATTGGCTGTGATTGGCTGTTGACATCACGTTAGTGTGTATTCACAAACGTTGGACTTGACTGCAACAATTGAGCAGATTAAACAAACCGTCCTTGTGAAAAATTCACGCAAGTGGGACAGGAGTTGGAACACCCATTATGCAGACGGGTTTGATTCCCAGTTACGTCTTGGATCAGACGCTTCATCTGCGTTGTCCCAGTCCACCCAGCTGTAAATGGGAACCACCCTCAGCTGGGGACAGGAAGTCCCCATTCCAGGGGGCGCTGTAGACCTGCTTCATGCTGCAGGGTCCAGTGTTACCTTTATTTAACTATACTCGTATTCAGTGCACGGCTTCAGTCCAACAGTAAGTTCTGTGTTTGATGTCCACCCTCTACAAGCTCCTCCTCCTCCCGTTTTGCTTTCATTTTGTCTCCTGGAAAAGACCAGCGCGCCTGCTGTTCTTCCTGAAAAAGAAGCACCAGTGTCCTCTTTTCGAACGCCTCTCAGCTTCTTCTCTCTTCTGCGAACACGCTGGAATGGATCCGCCCCTCCCCACCGCGGGGGCAGCTGGAGGCGACATAAATCACCTGTGGAAACCACAGAGCTTTCCCTCGGGGGCGGGTCAGAAGTCTTTAAGCTGAGGAAGACCAGACTTGTGCTCTGCTGAAGAGGGCTGGGGAGGAGAATGTGGGAGGTGCTCCTGGAGGGGGTCAGAGGAGGTGCCTAGGTCAAAGGTCACACAGAGCAGGATGATGCTGAGTTCAGCTTCAGCTTTTTCCGCTGCAGCAGACAACAAAAACCTGCATCTGTTTTCCTTTTAATCCTCAACATAAAGACAAACTTTGACAAAGATGGAAAACCAAGCACATCTATAACAGTCGAGCTTTAATCTCCTTTGCTTTTAAAATCATGATCTCTGAACCGCACGGTTCATCAGAAGCTTTTACTTGATGCAGTATTTACAATTGGTGAGTTATAGTGCTCTCTATGACCTTTGACCCCATTAAAAAAACCCATGAAAAACCCTGTGCATGAGGCTGCTGGCGTCTGTTTTATCCAGAATTCAGTGATTTGAAAAGCACAGTTTGATTTGCGTTCATTCATTCATTCGCTTATATTCGTTTGTTTATTAATTGGAAAAGTGTCATTTTTATGCAGCTGATGGCAAACAAACAAACTGCATGGTTTGCACAACACAACTTCACCAAAGCTGCTTCACATTCTCCACTTTATGCCTCAACAGCAGTAAGGGGCTGCTAAAATGTTGTAGTCATTGGACAGCCAGCAGGGGGGCAGTCAATATCCACATCAATATTTCTCAGTATGGAACATTTTGTTCAGATGAACTGTGCGTTTGTTTGCCTTTAAAATGGTTTAATTGGTGAGCAGGTCACACCCCTCAGGAAGTGCCACGCTGACAAACGGCTTTAGAGCTGATTTTAATTTATTTTTCTGAACACGGCTGCAGATCAATAAATCTGGTCTCCTGATGTGTTTGTTTTCCTCAGGATTCATCAACGCGAGGGCGGAGAATCGTTCAGGCCCATGATCGATCAGTACAACAGAGCAGGCAGGTTACTGTCCCCATCTTCACAGGTCGCGGGCTTTCAGAGTGGCACCAAAGAGCTTCAGTCCACACGTTAACAAACACGGAGTCATCAGGATTTGAAAAAAAAAAGCAACTCAGTCGAGATAGACGAAGTGTGGGCTGAGCTGCTTAGTCTGCTGCCACCTATGAACAACCTGGACGAACAACAACAACAACAAAAAATACATAATGAATGGGGGGGTACCCTTTCCTAGAAGCTATTCTATTGAGAAATTTAGAAAAGTGTAACTATTATTTTGTTAAGTCCATTAAACATTCATATTTTCCACATTTCATGTTTCTGACTGAAGAGACAGGAAATAATGTTAACATGGAATTTTATAATCTAATTTTTACTCTAGATTGAAAAAAGGATATTTTATTCATCTTGTTTCATTTGAATTAAGTAAAAATTACACATTTTCAAACTAAAATTGCTAAAATTATAACATTTTAAAAGCAATATGATTTTTTAAAGTCGAATATAAAATATAATTCAAAATTTAATCTTCATAAAGAATTATTTTAAAAGGACAAAATGTTCAGTTCAAAGGTTAAAGCGTTTCAAAGTTGCCAAAACTGACAAATGTTAGTTTCTACTAATCAGTCATTAAATTGTAAAATTCTTCTAACAAATCAACAATCGAGGTTGAGTTGAATTTTGAGAATTGAACCAAATCTCATGGTTTTTTAATTGAAAATACGCGATAAACTAAATAATGAGAATTTAGATAAATCAAATATTTCAAGGTAGAAGTCAACATTAACTTTAAAATGAGAATTATGTTGTTAGAATAATGTTAAGAGTTTTAAAGTGTCAGCATTGTCCACATTCTAAAGACAGTTAGACGAAATTTGAACTTTGAAGAAGTGAAAGGAAAAGATGCGCAGGTTTTCTTTTTTTAAATCATCACACAAAACGTCACTTCAGAAAGTCTGATTTTTGACTTTATGTTTGCACACAGCTGGTTTTCTGCTGTAAAAAAGGTCTCGTGTGGGTTTTTTTGGTTTTGTTTTGTCTCTGCGGTGCATTGAAGCGAACACAGACTTAAAGTCCAGTTTGGCCTCTAAAGTCTCAGCAGGATTAACTGGACACAAAGACGCTGAACTCGTCTTCTGACCGGTTCATTCAACAGTTTAACCTTCGATTGAAACAAACAGGGGAAAGGCTAAAGTACCGCCAGCCTTTTGGCTTCAACGCATTCTTAACGTTAACCCGCGCAAACATTAGCACAAAAGCCTGGAGACAATACTGAAAGACCGGGACCCGGAATGGTGCCAGGCTTTAGTCCTGGGAATGTGAAGCCTGAACCCAAATCACCAAAAACTTCTCATCTGTCTTTAATGTTCTCTGTTAGAAAAGTGACGCATCACCGACGGCCCAACAAATCTTAAAAAATTTGACAAAATCCAAAAGATTTGTTTGTTTCACTCTCCAGAATGAACCATCTGAGTCTTGTTTCAACGCTGCTGTGTCGAATCGCCGGCTCGCCACGACACGAACCGCTCTGCCTCGTTATTCATCGACAGTGCTTCATGAACTCTGAGGGAAAGATCGGAACCACGTCCAGAAGAGATCTACATGGTTCCTGCAGGAACTGATGAGCAGCAGCAGAGAAGACTCACGAACAAACAAACGCAGCATTAATTTAATCGTTTTTTATTATTATTTTAGTGAACAGATCTTGAAACACTTCGTCAAACTAATGACTCTTCTCGTCACTGAAATGAAAATAAATTCACCACGTGGACTAAATCATTTGATCCCAACCTTGAACAAACTGTTTCAAGTTAGCTCCATGCTAACTAATCAAGCTAGCTGACTTGGCAGCTATGGGCTAGGCGAGCTAGCTCAATGGCTACACAGACAATAAAACTATTACTGTCTTTATGAGCAAAGTACAAACACCTTTGATTAGATTTTAAACACTTCAGACTCGTTCGAGCAGCATTTTATGACCTTGCGATCTGTCAGGTCACAAGCTGATAAAAGAACCAAAATCAAAAGAATACGAGGTCTGTTAGAAAGTAACGGACCTTTTATTTTTTTCAAAAACTATACGGATTTGAGTCATATGTTTTTACGTCAGCCAAGCTTGAACCTTCGTGCGCATGCGTGAGTTTTTCCACGCCTGTCGGTTGCGTCATTCGCCTGTGGGCAGGCTTTGAGTGAGCACTGCTCCACCCGTCTCATCGTGTTTCATTGCGAGGAAATGGCGGAATGATTTGGGCTTTTTTTCCATCAGAATTTTTTCAGAAACTGTTAGAGACAGGCAGCTGGAAACCATTTGAAAAATAGTGTTAGAGGACAAGTTGGGACATGCCCAGCTCTCCACAATTTCTCTTATACTTACTCGACTGGTAAGCACTGAAGGTCAGCGTGTCAACATTCTAAAGACAGTTAGAAGAAATTTAGACCTCCGAAACGGAGGTGTTCCTTTGTCTCGCTTCCAAAGCGAATCGGTCGTGACGCGTGAAGCCTCCGCGCGGCTTTCCATGACAAATCTCTTGTTAAAGTGAAATCTGCCGGAAAATGGCTGATGTCCAGCTCTTGTGATAACCAGAGAAATTGCACACGACGGTCCGGCTCCACACAGCCATCCATTTAGAAATGATGTGGTGTTTTCTGCCTCTCGATGGCGGCTCAGAGCGCAGCGAGCCGTGCGCCACGTGGGCCGTCCTTAAAGCTGTATTAACACTCCTTATTCTGTTGAAGCCCGTAAAATTTTCACACGAAAGTCAGATAAATTTTTCTAATGGTTTCCAGCTGCCTATCTCTAACAGTTTCTGAAAAAATTCTGATGGAAAAAAAAGCCAAAATCATTCCGCCATTTCCTCGCAATGAAACGACGACGAGAGGGGTGGACCAGTGCTCACTCAAAGCCTGCCCACAGGCGAATGACAACAACCGACAGGGGTGGAAAACTCATGCATGCGCATGAAGGTTCAGCTTGGCTGGACGTAAAACATATGAATCAAATCCATATAGTTTTTGAAAAAAATTAAAAGGTCGGATACTTTTCTAACAGACCTCGTATGTTCTTATGAAAATAACGTTCATGAAGCATTTTCCACACTGAAGTGCATGTGGCCATGCACGTGGCCGTGCACTCACATCGTCTACTTTCTCTGATATCACTTATTGAGATTACACCATTTATGACCCTGTCAGTATTCAAGTGGAGCATTTGACCAAAGGGTAGTGCTAGAGCGAAGTGAGAACTGACACCACTGCAGTGTCGTCAGGACGTCCACTTCTGATGATTGACATTTGGACATTCGTGAAAAAAAAAGCACAGTTTCACCAAAGAAAGTTTTTATAGGTGGCAGTTTTCTGCCTCACATGATGCAGTTGTGATGTCATCAGTGTGGGACAGCGGCCTCCGAGGGGATTAAAAGTCTCCCATCGTGTCCACAGTGAGCCAGACCGGACTGTACGCACCAGATGGACAAACAGTGGGAGGCTTCATCGTGGACGGACAGACACACGTGGGACTGAGACCACCTGGTAAAAATACACACAGTACAAATCTACACAAAGTACACACACAGTACAAATCTACACAAAGTACACACAGTACAAATCTATACAAAATACACACACCGTACAAATCTACACAAAGTACACACACAGTACAAATCTATACAAAGTACACACACAGTACAAATCTATACAAAGTACACACACAGTACAAATCTACACAAAGTACACACACAGTACAAATCTATACAAAGTACACACAGTACAAATCTACACAAAGTACACACACAGTACAAATCTATACAAAGTACACACACAGTACAAATCTACACAAAGTACACACACAGTACAAATCTACACAAAGTACACACACAGTACAAATCTATACAAAATACACCGTACAAATCTAAACAAAGTACACACACAGTACAAGTCTATACAAAGTACACACACAGTACAAATCTATACAAAATACACACACCGTACAAATCTAAACAAAGTACACACACAGTACAAGTCTATACAAAGTACACACAGTACAAATCTACACAAAGTACACACAGTACAAATCTAAACAAAGTACACACACAGTACAAATCTATACAAATACACACACCGTACAAATCTAAACAAAGTACACACACAGTACAAGTCTATACAAAGTACACACAGTACAAATCTACACAAAGTACACACACAGTACAAATCTATACAAAGTACACACACAGTACAAATCTACACAAAGTACACACAGTACAAATCTATACAAAGTACACACACAGTACAAATCTATACAAAGTACACACACAGTACAAGTCTATACAAAGTACACACACAGTACAAATCTACACAAAGTACACACAGTACAAATCTAAACAAAGTACACACAGTACAAATCTACACAAAGTACACACAGTACAAATCTAAACAAAGTACACACACAGTACAAATCTATACAAAATACACACACCGTACAAATCTAAACAAAGTACACACACAGTACAAGTCTATACAAAGTACACACAGTACAAATCTACACAAAGTACACACACAGTACAAATCTATACAAAGTACACACACAGTACAAATCTACACAAAGTACACACAGTACAAATCTATACAAAGTACACACACAGTACAAATCTATACAAAATACACACACCGTACAAATCTAAACAAAGTACACACACAGTACAAGTCTATACAAAGTACACACACAGTACAAATCTACACAAAGTACACACACAGTACAAATCTATACAAAGTACACACACAGTACAAATCTACACAAAGTACACACAGTACAAATCTACACAAAGTACACACAGTACAAATCTATACAAAGTACACACACAGTACAAATCTATACAAAGTACACACACAGTACAAATCTATACAAAGTACACACACAGTACAAATCTACACAAAGTACACACAGTACAAATCTATACAAAGTACACACAGTACAAATCTATACAAAGTACACACACAGTACAAATCTATACAAGGTCGGACGTAAGGTCGGAAATGTAGTGAAGTAAAAGTGAAAGTAAGGTGAATTAAAAAAAAACTCAAGTACAAAGTCTCCCAAAATGTACTTAAGTACAGTAGTGAAAAGTATTTTTACTTAATTATTATACAACACTGACACACACACACACACACACACACACACACACACACACACACACACACACACACACACACACACACACACACACACAGTACAAATCTACACAAAGGACACACACAGTACAAATCTACATCTACATCACAGTTTCTCAGGACAACAAACTGCTTTTCTGAGTTTTTATCTGGATTATTGTTTTTTTTTTTTTCAGTTTTCTGCATATTGAACAATAATTTGTGGATCAGAACTGTTTGATGGTCCAAACTGTTCCTGCTGGTCCTGCAGGTCCGATGGGGGGTGTGGCTGGGGATGGACAGTGGCACTACATGTAGCCTGTGCACCAGCACCCCCTATGTGCAGAGGACATGCTGCGCGTGCCAGGAATCCACCGTGAGTAGCAGCTACACACTTGTGGAGTTTAACCAAACGACGTGATGATCAGAACACCTCAGAGTCTGAAGGTTGTCCTGACTCCGCCCCATTCTCCAGTCCACCTCCAGCTGCAGTGTCTCAGTCTCACACTCTGCTTTTCCTCACTTTCTTTCGCTTTGTGATGTAATAAACTGCTCTGAGTTTTCTACGAGTGCTCTGGTTTTTGCTCCCACCATCCAAAAACCTGCAGGTTCGCCTGAGTGGAGACTTTAAAGTAACTGTAGGAGTGAATGAAAGCATGAACTCATTATTGTCCGTCTCGATGCGTTCCGCAGTGTTTCAAAGATCTACTTGATAATTATCACCATAACAATACAGAACGTCACAAATACGCAAAGTGTCAAGACGCCAACAGGAGGAGGTAGGTCCAACAGGAAGTCTTCACGGCACGGCGGCACTCACTGCCAAGATCTGCTTCAACTACAAGGAGTGTTACGTGTTTTTGTCATTATGAAATATGACCGTTACTCTGAAGGAATGATGCTGCTGACGAAGGAGGTCTGTGGTCACTTGATCCTGACTGTGTTTTGGTGGTTTGTGGGCGGGGTCTAAACTTCCTGCTGTTGTGACAAATGCATTCCGGTGTCGCCGACCGAACAGTCCGCCCGTAAAAATCAGTCCACCCTGCCTCCACTGCTCGTGTCATTTCGGAGCCCAGCCCCTCGTCTGAGTCAGAGTCTCTTCACCCCTTAGTGATCAAATGGATTAATGGGATTATTAACCATCAGATGACAAAGTAAAACCTCTTAAATCATTCTAAAGTCAGTTTGAAACAGAAACGAGGCGATACTCTGTGACGCTTTGAAATGACTGACACGCAGTGAACGCATCAGCTGTAGCTGCGGCGCCTTGATCACTTCCTCCATCTTTTATGATGAAATGATTGTTGTGTGGGCCGCTGAAGAGGAGGTACTGCTGGCCCACCACCACCAGAGGACGCCCTGCCTGGAGTGCGGGCTCCAGGCACCAGAGGGCGCCGCCGCCTCACGTGAGCAGCTACGGTGACAGCTGTCACCCATCACCTGAGACAGCTGACGGCAATCATCTGTGGGGTATATCAGCAGGACGGCACCTCCACCTCATTGCCGAGATATCGTTTCTACCAGAGAGGTAACGTATCGAAGCTACGGAGTGTATCTTTTTGGATTTGTGCTTAGTTTGTGGATTACTGTTCCAACGAGAGGTGGAGGTAACTTCCCTGCTGTTCGGAGTCCTGGGTGCAAACGCGCCCCCATCTAACTGTCCTTTGTTCCTCGCCAGCAGTACCAGGTCCGACACGCGGAGGCAGTGGCCACCTGGGAGTTCGGGACTTGGCGGCTCCAGTATTCCCGGGGTCCTGTGGCGGAGGAAGCCGTGTGGTTCCGGTCTTACCTTGGAGAGGCGTCTCCTATCTTCGAGCCTGCCCACACGACACTTTTGTGAATTGACTGTTGTCCATTGCTGTGATTGGTTGTATTCGTTGTGCACATTCACAACAGTAAAGCTTGTTATTTTGACTTACTCCATTGTCCGTTCATTTGCGCCCCCTGTTGTGGGTCCGTGTTCCTACACTTTCCCAACAATGATGCTGAATTTATGTGGAAATGATTGTTGTAGAACAGCTCCAGATATCTGACACTGAGACAGATGATGACTGGAGGCAGTTTGAAGCAGAATCGAGGTGATAATCAGTGAACCGCGGCTAATGACACGTGCAGTGAAGGCAGGGCGGACCAATTTTTAGGGGGGACCGTTTGGTCTGCGACACCGGGATAGACTCCAAGACTCCGTTATGGAATCAACCGTGGAGATGATAGTTTGTCAGACAGCATAAGAGGGCACTTCAAAAATTTCTTGGGTCTAGATGTGATCTTCTGTGAAGGGTTTGTGAAGCTTGAACATCGATGGACCAAGTGCTTGACGAATTCTCCTGTGACATTTCCTTTGTGAGGCCGAGACCTTTTTGTACTCATGTATTTATGTATTTTATGAAATCCTGGGTGTGGTAAAGATCCAGCTGTTTAGGAGATGCAACCACACTGAAAGCTTTTTATAAAATATCACTGCTGGAGTACTGATTGGTGCACATGGCCAGACACACAACCATTCTCAGGGTCTTCCTTTCACTCATAAAGTAAAGGGCAAGAAGAAGGGATGTCAGAAATTAAGGCTCGGTACAACTGTGGTGGGTCCCATCCCCTGGTGCAGCTGTTTGCAGATGACATTGTGTTGTTCAGCACCAGTAGGATGGAGGTAGTGAAGAAACCAGAAGAGGAGAGAACTTTGGAAAACACAGCATTGAATAGCATTGAATATTAACATTTAGAGGACAGAATATTTGAGGTTTAATGAAGATCAGGAATCAGAGATTAGCTTGGTGAGCTGTGAAGGGAGTGCAGGAGAAGGAATGAGAATGCTTAGGTAGATGTGTGGAGACACAAAGCTGCATAGAATAAGAAATAAAAATAATCAGAGGAACAACAAATGTAGGAGAAACATCTAAGAAGGTTCAGGACCAGACTGTGTAGAGAAAGTCCATCGAGCCACATAGAGAGGAAGCAGAAGAACAGAAGGTTGAGGTTACAGAGCGACATGTGGCCAAACGCAGATCTTTCTTTTCAAGTCTTTTTTTTTTAACCCAGAAGTCCTCGAGCTGTGGCAGTGAACTTCCTGGCTGACCCGGCACGCCGTTCTAACAACACCGATGTTGTAAAAAAAAAAAAAGAAGAAAGAAAAAAAAAAGGAGCCTGTCCTGGAGTGTTCTAAGTGTTTCCAGGGAAAGGTCAGTGCTGCCATCTTCAGAGACTTTGGGTCTTGTAAAGAGACTGAGGGGCCCACGGGGGTCCTGCTGATTGGGTCCCCTCGTGTCTATGAACCTGGTCAGACTGGCCTCAGATAACATTGATTCCGTGACGAGGAAGACAAAGTGTCAAAGTGTAAATATGTGCACTCACCATGTTCCTCATGTTCTCTGCAGGACAGGAGCAGCAGGTCTGCAGACCTCCAGGACCAGCGAGGAGCAGGACTCCACTCCTCCTCCACCACCTCCAACCAGCTCTGCTCCTCTGAGCATCCAGCCGGAATCACATGAGTCCTGCTGCCTCTGTCTTCATGAGTGCTCGTGACCTTCTACAGGACAGCTGCTTCCCAACCAAACACATTTTGCTTCCGAGAGCTGTGAGGTTCCCAGGGTCGACACGTTTTTAACGTGACATCTTTAAACGGTGTTGGAACATCTGTGAACCAAGAAACATTGTTTAATGTTTTCACACCAAGTTCTCAGAATTTTAGAGGAACGTTGGTGGACGTTCTAGCACATTAAACCTACAAAGTTATGAGAACCTTCTCAGAAGTTCCACTTGGTTTCTCAGTGACACTTTCAGAACCTTCAGGGAATGTTCCATTGTGGGAATGTTCCCTGTGAGCTCTTCCTGTGTGTGTTAGCCGTCACTTCTTGCTACAAACGGGCTTCCAAGAATCAGGATTGATGGGACAAATGGTTCTTCAAGACTGGATTCTGCAGACTGTGGACTCTGACAGGGAGCTGTCGTGGTGCTCTAACCTTTTTTTTTTTTTTTTTGATAACTTCCTGTTTTGAAGGACTGACCTGGTTTCACTTTTCACACTGTGTGTTTGTCCTTTTGCATAAATTTCTATTTTAGCCCTGAGACATGAAAATCTACATTCTGAAATAAAAATGAAATGTATACTCAACAAAAATATAAACGCAACACTTTTGGTTTTGCTCCCATTTTGTATGAGATTAACTCAAAGATCTAAAACTTTTTCCACATACACAATATCTCCATTTCCCTCAAATACTGTTCACAAACCAGTCTAAATCTGTGATAGTGAGCACTTCTCCTTTGCTGAGATAATCCATCCCACCTCACAGGTGTGCCATATCAAGATGCTGATTAAACACCATGATTAGTGCACAGGTGTGCCTTAGACTGCCCACAATAAAAGGCCACTCTGAAAGGTGCAGTTTTGTTTTATTGGGGGGGGATACCAGTCAGTATCTGGTGTGACCACCATTTGCCTCATGCAGTGCAACACATCTCCTTCACATCATCCGTGAAGAGAACACCTCTCCAACGTGCCAAACGGCAGCAAATGTGAGCATTTGCCCACTCAAATCGGTTACAACGACGAACTGGAGTCAGGTCGAGACCCCGATGAGGACGACGAGCATGCAGATGAGCTTCCCTGAGACAGTTTCTGACAGTTTGTGCAGAAATTCTTTGGTTATGCAAACCGATTGTTTCAGCAGCTGTCCGAGTGGCTGGTCTCAGACGATCTTGGAGGTGAACATGCTGGATGTGGAGGTCCTGGGCTGGTGTGGTTACACGTGGTCTGCGGTTGTGAGGCTGGTTGGATGTACTGCCAAATTCTCTGAAACACCTTTGGAGACGGCTTATGGTAGAGAAATGAACATTCAATACACGAGCAACAGTTCTGGTTGACATTCCTGCTGTCAGCATGCCAATTGCACGCTCCCTCAAATCTTGCGACATCTGTGGCATTGTGCTGTGTGATAAAACTGCACCTTTCAGAGTGGCCTTTTATTGTGGGCAGTCTAAGGCACAACTGTGCACTAATCATGGTGTCTAATCAGCATCCTGATATGGCACACCTGTGAGGTGGGATGGATTATCTCAGCAAAGGAGAAGTGCTCACTATCACAGATTCAGACTGGTTTGTGAACAATATTTGAGAGAAATGGTGATATTGTGTATGTGGAAAAAGTTTTAGATCTTTGAGTTCATCTCATACAAAATGGGAGCAAAACCAAAAGTGTTGCGTCTATATTTTTGTTGAGTATATTTGTTTTTAGAAATCCGACATTTACTTTTGGTGTTTAGAGATATTTTGCTGAAAATTTTGGCTTTGCGGAAATAAACTTTAAAATGCAGTACTTGTAGTATTGCTGTTTTTAAGTAAAAAAAAAAAAGGACTGCAGATCAAAGTGCTTTACAATGCTGCCTAACATTCACACACACAGATGTCAGCGTGCTGCCATGCGAAGCTAGCCAGATGTTCTGATGGAACTCTGGGAAATGAGGCGATGTGCTGGAACTTGAAGGGAGAGCGTCGCTCCTCCTCGCACTCCGCTGAGCCGCCTCAATGGAAGCGGCCTCCCGATCCGCCGGCAGCTCGTGAGACTCTCCTCGTTTCAAAGCCGACTGCCACAAAGTGCATCACTGATCTTAAAGTGAATCTGGAACAGAGAAGGGCGGTGGACCTTCTGTTGGTAACACGAGATAGTTTTTGAAGGGATGGCGTGTTGTCACAGTGACTGACAGGCGCCAGGTCCCCCCCGTGTTCCCGCCCTCCACGGGGATTCTGAAAACAGCCTTCATGTCTGTTTTTAAAGCTAAATGTTTGATTAGCCGGGCGGGGCCCAAAACATCAGCCACAAAATGAAATAAAAAAGAAAAACCCAGCATCAAACATGTTTCATCGTTTACAGTCTCTCTAGTTTCCAGTTTCTGCAGACTAGAACTCTAAGCAGACGTCGGTCCACGGTGTCCAGGTCTGTGTCTGTGACCCAATCCAGTCGGTGAGAATGGTGGATAAGTTATGGCCGTTCATTAAATTGTTACTTCAGGATGGATTAGACGTGTTTCCCCATCTGAGGGTCAAAAGGTGACTGTGTTCAGTGCCGACAGAGGATCCTACTCGTACATCTTACACAAAGTAAAGATGGAAAAACGATAAAGCAGAATTAAATCCCATTTTCCAGGCTGGAGTTTGAAGCCTCCCAGTGAAAAACATTTAACATTCCCCAAACTGATCAAACACATAAGTTTGAGATGTTCCACTCATCCCTTCATCTCCTTGTGAAGTGTTTGTTCATCAAATAAAACAAGCTAAATTAAATGTGGAACTAACAGAACCACTTTGAAATGCTGTTGGAAGCCACCAAGACATTTGTTTATGTTCAGCTTTAAATGTTCAAATCATGAAGATGTCAGTTTTCCATCACTTGTCCAGATCTAGAAGTCTACCTGAGGTATTCCAGGTGTCACATGTTTCAGATCCTCCTGGATCTTTGCAGGCCTGTAGTCTCTCCAACATGTGACAGATCTTCTCCACGGTCTCCAAACACTTGGATGCCAGCTCCATCCCTCAAGATGAGTCCAGAGATCCTGCTCACCATATCATGTTTTACCTGCTTCTAACCACAGTTGCATTTGCTCACTACCCAAAGATCATGATCACAGGTGACCACCATCCAGAGCACCGCCTACATTACTGTTGACTCCGCCCCAGTTCACCTGCTGGTCTCTGGTTCCTTTTTCAAGATCCTCACTCATAAAGGAGAGCAATGGACTCTGCCATGAGGGGGCAGCAACTCACACCAAACCCAGAAGGAAGAACCCACCAGGAACCAGCTGAGAACTGTGGCCTCATCCTCATGTTGACCCTGTGACCTCTATAAGTGACCATCCCTGACTGTCAGCAGACCATCTCCGAGGGTGGGATGCCACTACACCCCAGATTACTTCCCCAGCCGCCCCTGGTCCCCAGTTACAGCCGGACTGAGACAACAGATGAAGTGAACCAACCAGAAGCACAAACCTGGAATCAAACCGCAGTCTATAGGTTGGCAGTCCAACTCTGACTCACAGATCCACCTGCACTACATGTTCTGATTCTGAGGTATCGATACAGCCCTCAAGATATCGGACAGTTTGTATTCCCAGAGTGCCGCTGACGAGAGGCCCAGAGGGATGTGATCACTCACCTTCTCACAGTGCGAGTCTGGATGGATGAGGTCCTGTGAACCCTCCAGGATCCCTGAAAGAGTAAAGACGGGGTCCACGTTCACCATCTGGCTGTCACAACTAATGAAAGATCAGAGAGAAATCGCCAGCAGGGGTTTGGAAATCAAGTCCATGTAAACACAGATGACTGAATTTACTGTTGTGCTGAGAGTCTCAGGTCAAAGGTCACATTCATTTCTCTTTTTTTTGGGGGGGGGACACACTAATGACCCACAGTGACCCTGTGGGGGCAGCATGTGGGAATCAGGTTGGTGATGCTGACAGGTTAGCCTGCGGCTGAATAATTACCTTCACATTCACATCAATTAGCTGGGCTCGTTAGTGGGGGCGGAGCTTAAAGTCTATATATTCATCAAGCACCTTCAAGACTCTGCTTTAGAAACACAAAAACTAAAAATACATCAACAAACTGCACATTCCACCTGATTAGGATCTACGTTAAATTCATGCTTAAAGTAAAGAACCACTTTAAACTGAAAAATCATTCAAAGTGAAAATCGCAAACACTGAAGCAAAGGCTGAGAGTTAAAGTAAGTTAATCATCTCTGAAGCTGATTCCTAACACTGTAAAACTCATGAAGTGGTGCTAACATTTCAGTTTAACATTCATAAGAATTTTGGATTGTAACCAGTTTTAATAAGTCTAAGTAATAGTAACTGTGGGCATGAAGATGCTTGGAGCTGTGATAGACAGGTGTCACCGTCCTGTCTACAGTCTGTCTTCTGTTTCTCTGTTCTTCTGGTCTCCCTGGAACCATCCTAGTGTTCTGTTCTTTTTTTCATCCCATTTTTTTGCACTGGTATCTTTCTGCCCTCCACCTCACTCTGTTCTCTGGCTCCCTCCGGTGTCCTTTTCATCAGCAGCAAGATTTTGCCCTCACACACGTTTCTCATCTGGCTGATTAGTGCACGCCTGTCTCCAGTCTGTAATCATAACACAGTATATTAGCGCATCTCTGTGTCCTTTCAGTTGATTGGATAATCCCAGTTTGTTTCCCTGTTGTTTCCTGGGTTTTGTGCACTGTTTGAGTTCCTGTTGCTGACCCTTGTGATGTCCTCCTGTTTCTTGTGTTCAGCCTGCCATCACTGGACACTGCTGCCTGATTTGTTAACTTTGTTCTGACTCTTAGTATTGTTTCCTGGATTGGATTCCTTCATGGACACTTTTGCCATGCGGACTGGCTTCATGATGTATTCTGACCTTCTACCTGTGATTTTGAACTCTGCTTTCAGTTGGTGTTACTGGTAAATGGTGTGCTTTTACTTTACATCTGTTCCTCCATGTGCCTGCATCAGGGTTCACCCTAAAGTGGAAGCCTGACAGATATGAATGTTAGCGACAGCATCAGACAGGGCAATTCCAGAATGCACCGACATATGTTTGCTTACTCTGGTCCAAATCCGGTTACTAAATGTATTGAACTTGAATGCAATGACCTTGACCTTGGCCAGAATGAACCCCTTAACAAGAGTTTTGGAGTCGACCTTCATCCACTTTGTCAGTTTGGTGGAAATCATAAAGGACCTGTGATGACCAGTAAAACAAACAGACAGACATTTCTCAAATTATCCTATGATGGCCTCTACAGCTGTGTAGCGGTACAACGGTCCAGAACTCTGATGAATTGTACATCAGCTTCTGGGGACTGAGAGTTCAAGTTCCACTTGGGCTGAGTTCTAGTTCCTGTAGTTATAACAGGGAACATGTGGCTCACAGTTACTCATGACAGGAGAGTCCACAGTGTAGACCTCCACATGGGGCTTCAGGGAGAGTCTGACAGGGTGTGAGAGAGCCGTACGAGGCTGGTAGCACCAACGCTGAGCACGGCATAGAGACAGCAAAGCCACGCCTCCTATGGGAACCATTTTAACCACCCAGGAACCATGTGAGGCAGCAAAGTGGATTAGCGGTTAGCGCTGTTGCCTCACAGCAAGAACATGGGTTTGATTCCCACCTGTGGCCTTTCTGTGTGGAGTCTGGAAGTTCTCCCCGTGTTTGTGTGGGTTCCCTCCGGGTGCTCCGACTTCCTCCCACATCCAAAGACATGCAGGTTAGGTGGATTAGAAACTTAAGATTGTCTGTAGGTGTGAATGTGTTTGTTTTGTGACCCTGTGACAGACTGGCGTCCTGTCCAGGGTGAACCCGCCTCTCACCCTATGACTGCTGGGATAGGCTCCACCCCCACGACCCTTGACTGGAACAAGCAGTTGAAGATGATTGAGTGAGTGAGGACCCAGGTGATGATTATAGATGAAACTGTGGCCCCCTCAAGATCTGACTGCTGGACAGGGACGAACACAGGTCAGGTATCCAGCAGTCCTGAGGTGAATAGCCATCATGAGATGGAACATTCGCAGCATTCCCAAAAATATTCCAGAAAGGATTTTAGCAAAACCCCACAACACTTGAAGGAATGATCAATCTTCAACCGAGTAAAGATCAGGTTCAACCAGAGGCTCAAATATTTTATTTCAGTCGATATGTGAAGAACCGATCCATTGATCCGTATCAAAGTCAAACACTTCCATTGACAGTCAGAATATGGTGCAGATCTGGATCAGGATCTATTTACTGAGATGTTGATGTGAACCATTTGACATTACAAAGTCACCTGACTCTCTTAACAATGGCTGCAGCTTCAGTCGAACCCGCGGTGGAGCTGCTGCTTCCATTTCTGCACGCCATCCTTTTAAGGCCTCGCTGCTGAACTTCTCACAAAAACACAGAGCCATCTGACTCTGATTACGACGGCCCAGTTAGGGGCAATAAATACAGCGTGAAGTCCGGCCCAAATACACGCACATGGCAGTTGTGAGCCGGCACTGAAAGCGTCCTGGATGGCGTTCAGATGGATGTGACGCGGCCACTTACCGTAGAGTTTACGGGCCGTAATGAAAGCGTAACCCGAGTCGTTTGCACCAGCAGAAGTGGGTGTTGAAGTGGAAATCTGCAGGGAAGCTGGTGGAACATTAGACTCCACGGGCGGCGAGCTGCAGAGTGTTTTCTGGAGCCCTCGCCGCTCTGGCAGCGCTGACAGAAACGTATGTCAGCGAGAATTCTTTTCAAGCCCACGATGGAGGAAATGTTGCCGATCTCCACCTCAAAGTGAAGAACAGAACACATGACATGACGCCACGTCTGCATGGGTTCAGTTTGCTTCATGTGGGCTCGTTTCCACACCAGAGTGCCTCCACGTGTTAAAAACGTTTCTTTGACAAAGTCACGCTTTCCCACAATCCCTTTGAACCCTGCTGTCTCTTTAACTGACTCCATTTGAAGCATAATGTCCTGTTGTGAAACATCACTGAACTCTTTTGGTCGTCCTGCTGCGGCCTAATCACATGACCATCTGTGATGAACCAACAACGTTGAGCTGAAACGCGCCAACGATTTAATGGCGCCATGATGTCAAAAACAATTTGTGGAAGAAACAAAAAGAAAGTGCAATCAGCTTCTTGAAGACAGTCAGCTTCACGGACGTCGTTATGAGACAAATCACATGATAAATTTTACATCTTTAAAGCTACAGTGTGCAGGATTTAGGTGTGTTTACTAGCATAAATGGAATATAGCATTCATGGCTAAGCATGTGTTAACATGCTATGTGTTAAAAACATGAACGGAAACAGAGTGATGACTGGCAACAGCATACTACAATCTGCAACCCCGCCACTAGATGGCACTACATAAGTGCCCTTCTAGAAAATAAAATGATGACCAATGATAGCATTAGAGTCTGCAACCTCACCACTAGATGGCAGTAAATCCTACACAGTGTAGCTTTAAAAACACAAAAACCTCTAAAACATAATTTCAATGCTCCCATTGTTTGAGGAACGTGAACTCAGTGTGTCCTTCTAGTTAATAAAATTATGACCAAAGACAGCATAATACAGTCTGCAACCTCACCACTAGATGGCAGTAAATCCTACACACTATAGCTGTACTCACATTTTGCAAATGAACTTTGAATCATTCTATAAATCATCGTGATTTCTGTATTTTCCTGAGTTGCTGTTAAAAGCTTCTTCAGTAACCCACCTTTTTGGTAACCCACAGATTTGTGTCCAATCACAAACTGTCCTGCAACAGAGTTTTTAAAAAATCTCACAAATGACCTTTGTCATATTAGCTAGCTGTGTCATGTCATACATTTTTATAAACTTGTGACTTTCTACAAACAACAGCAGATGTGTGAAGTTTGCTGTTGGTACAAACTCAGGTTATATTTAAATAATCTGAACAGGCTAGCTTCCACTGTTAGCATGCAGCTAGCTCAGAAACAGGCTTGTTGCGCTAACACGTGGGTAAAAAAATACTTTGGTCGTATATGTTTATATAATTGTTCCACTGAGTTCCGCTGAGCGGTGACTCTGGAATGTCTCAGGACAAGTTGGGAAACTTCGGTTAAACTTCTACTGGTTTGATCATTTTTAAACTTATCCTGCCTTCGTTCAGGGTCCTGACTGCTTCAGGTTGACGTGATGTGGCCTCGGTGCAACACCAAGCACAGAGAGAACCACCCCGAGGAGACCTCCTACATGGACCTCCAAAGGAAGGTGTCCAGGAGGAATCCTAATCACACGGCTGAACTCAAAAACCTCATCCAGAATAGGGAAACCAGAGGTGCTGGGGTCGGCCTGGTGGATGGGTTTGCTGGTGAACATCTCCTGGCCGGTTCCACGGGGTCCGGTCAGGCTCAGCCCAAAACAACACCATGGAGCCACCACTGATGTTGGTCTAACACCAAACCCGAGGGCCGTAACACCTACTGGTCACCAGGATTCCCGGCCTAGAAAAACGTCCCTGTCTTGAGCTCCAGAGTAGCTGCAGCTGATGTTTGCTCTTCTGGAATTTTCAGGACCTGCTGCAAATCGGACTTAATTTGAGGATCTTGGAGATCAGAGCCGGCACGTTCAGCCTGGAGGTGATTGATTGTTGAGATTAGCGAGCAGCACGTGTAACTCAGCTCTGTGATCCGCTCCGGACCTTTCAAACCAGCCCAGCCAGCGTTCTGGATCACATTTCAAAGACGAACAATGTGTCTTCTCCTGGACGAGGGTGGTTTATCCCGCTGCTACTGTAATCTAAAAACCATCCTGACAGACAGATTCCTGTCTGAGTGCATCAAAACCACCAGCAGTATTTGGTTTCGCCGGACCTGAAATATGGTGCGGATCTGAGTTTGGCAGTAAACCAGGCTGAAGCTCGCCTGGTTTTCGCCTGATGGGACGCCGATGAATCACTCGGCTTTCAACACAGTCAGCGAGCTGCAAATGTCGTCTTTCCGACTGATTTTAATGTTGTCAGACATCTTAGGCCAAGACGTTCATCACAATGAAACGCCGTGACAACGACCATCAAGCTTAAAGTTGGTGAAAAACACTGAAACAATGAACTTTTACTTATTCTGTGTGAAGACAGAAAGGTTTGAGCTCCGTGGCTTTGTTTTTGCTACCAAATGGGGGCGGGGTTTGTGTGAGATGTTTCTTATGTCCAGGAAGAACTGATGAAATTCTGAAGCACATCAGCAGGTTTTTTTATTTTTATTTTCTTTGATGTGCTTCTTTTTATTCATTTCACTTATTTCAAGAAGTGGCTTTATGACATCACAAAGGTCTATCCATGAGTAGCCCGGCAACCAGCCCTGCTATGAATTGGGTCGGATACTGGCCTCCATTTAGGAGTGAGAGTTCTCACTCCTAAACAACCAACAGGAGAGCAGCGCTTGCGCCACATCAACGTGAGGCTGACGCATGGGCTGACGTCAGCGTCTTGGCCGCCAACCAATCACAGACTAGGAGACAGAGGCCAGTATCTGGCCCAATTCAGGGCCGGTTCGCATGAGATGCGCCAACACAAGTTTAAAATCCGCCTATTATCAATGTTTATTATCAGTGAATTAATCATTCTTAGCTGTGATTATGCTCCATATAATGACTTAAAGTTGAAATGCTAGACTAGGGGGCGCTGTTTTAAGCTCGAGCAGTGATGAAGTTCTGTCCATTCAGTGAAGAAACAAATTAATCTTGACACATGAACACAAGCATCTTGATAAATACAGAAGGTGACTGAAGTAGATATTCAAACCCGATTATTCAAATTAAGGGTCACAGGGGGTGGAGCCTATCCCAGCAGTCTCTGGGCGAGAGGCGGAGTTCACCCTGGACAGGTTGTCTATCGCAGAGCCGACACATATAGACAGGTTGTAAGAAGAGAATAAATAGATAAGTTCTATTCAATTAACAGTGAACATATTATTGATAGCGGGAGTTAGGCAGCGGGTTACATAGATAGCCTGGCCAGATCTCTACAATTTAGCTAGCTAAAGAAAATTCTAAGACACATTTCAAGAGTACATATCAAGACAATAAAGGGTGACATATGCCAGCTGAAACAGGAGGGGGTCATTGTGCTGTATATGACCTTTGTGATGTCGTAAGGCTGCTTCACTGTCACACTGGAAATATAATCAAAGTCAATCGTTGTGATACCATAAGGACTTGTTCGTAAAATACTGCTAGTATGATGGTAAATGGTATATGGACTGCATTTATAAGGCACTTTTCCATCTGAATCAGAAGCTCAAGGTGCTTTACAATCATGCTTCACATTCACACCCACACACACTGATGTCAGGGTGTTGCCATAGAAGACGCTCAACTGCACACCTGGGGTAACTGATAAAAGATAAAATCTTCGTGATGTCATAAAGCCTGCTTATTAAATACTGGCAACATGATGGAAAAAATGAAAATCTTCAGATCTGCCTCAGTTTTTTTTTATCATGTCTTTCCTGACAGAAGCAGCATCTCTCCGCCCTCCTCTGTTAGTTAGTGGAGGTACTGAAATGACTGGAGTGACCTGCTCATTCCCATCTCATTTCACTCAGTAATCGTCTGTGTTTTGCTGTGGAACGAGTTTTCAGCTGAGCCAGTGGGATGTGACGTGTGATCCTTCCTCTGGGACACGGCGAGCGTGATGGAGCCGCCGCTTTGACAAACAGCCACCGCCGTCATCACACACGCGTCTCATGGCTCTGAGACGTCTCGGGGATTTATGGCTGCTCTGCATCTCTGATGTTTACTCATGATGCTCTTAAAAGTGTAACAGCTCATTAGAGCACAGCGATGTCCCGCCCCCGTCCCGCCCCCATCCCGCCCCTGTCACTGTCATCCTGCTCAGAAACATTAAACTGCACCGTCTGTGCACGTGCCACTTGCACAAACAGTGCTTGTTTATTGGAGCATTTGATCTGTTTTAGCCGCACTTGTAATGGGTTTATATCTTTTGTGTGTGTGTGTGTTCTGAGCAACTGCAGCCTTCATGACATTGAGGTTTTTGATTTCTGGATTTTTAATAAGAGCCTTTTGATAACATGGTAGTGTTTGTATTGCAAAAGTCAATAAATTTGCAATTTAATATTCATCATTTGTTACCACAGACTGAATGTTACTTCATACTGGAAACAACAAAAGGAGAGCTTTCGAAAAATGAAGCCAAAATCTCCCTGTCGCCACCTGGTGGGTGATTGTTGTGTAGCAGTGTATGTTATTAACCCCGCCCCCCATGCTCTCTGTGAGCAATAAATCAAAACAAAAATATTAAATCAAAAGAACATTTATTTTTGCCAAGTATATGAGATTTATTTTTCAAGTAATTCTAATAATCAGCAACTGCACTTTTAAAAGGCTATGTCCTAATTCAAATGTTTTATTTACTTCATGCTGATTGACCAAGAATCTTCCGATCTGTAAATTGACAAACTGCGTCTGTGACTCTCAATAATTTGTTCATGAATAGAAAAGTTTGAGGTTTATTTGATAGTTTGTTGTTATACTTGTTGTTATATTTATTGTTGAATGTTTTTTAATGAGTCACCGTATTATGTATTATTATTATTATTGTAGTATTATTATGTATTATTATTATTATTATTAGTAATAGTAGTAGTAATAGTAGTATGTCAAATTAATTAAAGTGTTAGTTTTCTTTGCTTTATTCACTGATTAACTCCCCCGGTTCATTTGCTTTTAAAATCTTTTATATATTATCAGTTTTTAAATTGATAAGATAAGATAAGATAACATAAGATAAAACTTTATTGTCCGCAAAACGGAAATTTGACTTACATGAGCTGCCGAAGCCCCAAGACGTGAAAACACATCAAACACTCATCATAAAACATTCAACATAAAATAATTTTAAAAGTAGTGCGTGGTCTGCAACAATGTGTTCAATGTGTTATCCTTAGCATATTGTTGCATTTTCAACTAAAGTTCAAAATAAATGTTTTTTTGTTTTTTTTTTAAGAGTGAAGAAACAGGGGGAAATGCGCATGTTGCGCGCAGCTCTGACGTTCTGAAACACGCGCCTCCTGACAGGAAAGACTTCTGGGAAACATGGCGGGAGGTTCGAAATGTTTATACTTTGTTTTTTCGAAGGGACTTCAAAGCAAACAGTAAATAAACCAGCAGATTGTCCGGATAAACGCTGTTTTATATACATATATAATGAACAGAGCTCGGAGGCAGTGTCCGCTTTCTGCTGCTGCTCTGCCGCAACCACCGAGTCCAGCGGTCGTCAGCGTGAAACCGAACCGACTGAGGAGGAGCTTCAGGCGTAGTCAGTCTGAGCCGAGAGCCGAGGCTCAACAGCCAGGTCGGTGGCCGGGCCTTCAGGGCTCCGGCTATTAACTGAAGTCCACCTCAAATCCCTTTCAAATATTCTTACACTTTAACACTTTACATAAAGATTTTTTAAACCTCATAAGAAATGGACCACTAACTTTTTACAAGCAGTAATATTTACGTTTCAAATTGGAATGCCTCCGTCAATCAAAACAGTTATTTATTGGTGAGGTGTGAACAGCGTGACGTAATGAGTGTAATAACGGCCATAAAGAACTGCTCCTGTGAGGGGTCACATCAAGTCATCTGTCTCCATCTCACCCTGTCCTTTCCATCTTCCTCCTGCATTTATGGACTTTCATTTTTTTTGTCTCATCCCTATCTCTCTGACTTTGTCTCCAAACTGTTCTACCTGTGCTGTCCCTCTGATATGTTCATTCCTAATCCTGTCCATCCTGCATAAAGTAAAAAACAAAACAAAATGAGTGGATTCTGTAAACGGTATTATTCTGATGCATGTTTATGTCTGTTTAGACACTTTGAACAGGTTGGATTTATTACTTGGTGTATGAAAAATTAAACTGTTTGTATCTTCATCTTCTTCAGAGTTCAAGACACCAACCAGAATCCCAAAATCCAGACTTGGTGGTGGTTTCAACGGACAGTCTCCACACAATGACTCTGACATTCAGCACGACATTATCTGGGACGCTACGTCTCCTTCACCCAACAGACTGAGTAAATTGCCAGTACTGCATAAACTAACACATCTGCACATCCTCTAAACTGTACATCCTTTAAATAGCATCAGCGCTTGCTTGTAGATGTGACCATTACCTTTGAGACTTGGAGCTTCTGGCTTCCCATAATGTTCTTTCCTGTTGTTTTCATTAATTCAGAACAGGAGGAGAAAGAAATGGGTTGTAAAAAGTTTGATTTGTTGAGGGAGAAAGTTGTGTCTTCATGGGTGTTCACCAGCAGGAGTTTATTTATTTTTTAATGGACTTTAGACAAGAGTTCTGATCAGTTCTTTGTTGATGTCTGTGTGTCACTTCAGGTAAAAAAGGCAAAAAAATCTCTGCTGGAGTTGTGAACATTTCAGAAATCGTCAGCAGGATCGCACCAAAGGTCAGTGTTGCAGAACAAACAATCAAAGAATGTCAGCTCACTGATTCTCAAGATATTTTTGTTCCTGCAACATCTACATGAACGTTTGTGTTCCTGTCATACTTTTATGCTTTGATTGTCCTGTTTCTTTGCAGCACGGCAGACCGGAGGTTGCAGAGCCGACTTTGCAGCAGTGGATTGGAGACAGCGCTGCCATTCCCTGTACTCCAGACGTCCAGCTTCCCAAGCCCAAGAAAAAAACGCCCAGGTATCTCAAGATCCACTGCAGTGATGACTGTGCTTTGCATCCGGTTGTGTCTGAGATATTTTAGTTTTAGAACACGGTGATGTGCACGTTGACAGTTTGACACCATTGTACTTTTTCTCCGTCATCGTGAAGCAGTCTCTGTGCACTCGACTGAAACCTGATTTTCTCATAAATATGGATGAATTTGATTTGCTGCCTCACAAATCCAACAGGTTAATCACAGAGATGATGGGAGGGGCTTATTTGCACCTGCATTTTTCATTTCAGTTTGTATATTCATTAAAACCAAAAGATGCTGCCCCCTTTTGGACTCTGTATCATGCTGCTCAAATTCTTATCTTTAGATGTTAAGTTTCTTTTTGTAGTAATTCACAGATTTGCGCAGTAATAATGGGATCCTGTCACAGGGCGACTGAAGTTACCCTCAGCGGTGGGGTTTGGACCTCTGTCCTCCGGTAGGAAAGCAGAACCTGTACAATTGAACAGTAGTTGAGTAGATAAGGAGCTGGGCTGCCAGTAATGTAGATCAGGGTTCAGATCTGCTCGTGTTACCTGTCTGTGTCTTTGGACAAGACACTTAATCTGCCTGGTCACAGTCCACCAGCCTGACCTGTGGAAGTAAATGTGAGGCATCATTGTAAAGCACTTTGAGCATCTGGTAGATGGAGACATTTTATAGAAATGCAGTCCTTCTTCCTCTTCTGGAACCGCTGTTATTTGTGTGGAAAGGAGTCAGCTGAGGTGATTCAGCTCTTGATTAGGAGGCTTCCTGCATGCTTCCTTTAGGAGGTCTTCTTGGTTTGTCCAGCTGAGTGGAGACCCAGTAGTTCTCCAGAACAGTTTGAGGGGTGATATGTTCCATCTAGCCTGACAGTGCTGTGAGATCTGTGAGGAAGATCTGGAGGATGTGGCTTTGGAGAGAGATGTCTGACTTACTGGACTAAACCTGCTGCCACGATGATCTGGACCAGGACGAAAGGAAGGATGGTTGGAAGAGAAATGTTAAAAACTGGTGGACAGTATGCAGGAGTTTATTTTTTTGTGTCTGAAACCAAATAAAGTTCAACACCTCGTGAAAAAAAATGGTCCAAGAGGAAAGTTGAGTTTTCCACATCATCATATTTCATAAATGAAATTATTTTTCCCCCAACAGGCCGAATGCAGTCGATGATCTGCTGAAGCTGGCCAAACAGTTTGACTTCACCATGTTTCAGAATGATGAAAGCGACGCTGAGGACCTGCACCAGCAGAGTTTGGAGCTCCTGTCAGAGGACATCCTGGACTTTCACAGTGGTGCTGAGAACGAGGATCCAGCTGTGGTCCATCCCCCTGCTGATCTGCGTATGGAGGACGATTTGGACTTTCTGTTTGATGGACCAACACAGCATATCAGTCGAAACTTAAGTCAGGCTTCATCAGCGCATCCTTCTCAGTTAAAACCTGAGGCTTCTGGGAAACTTCCTGTCCCTTCACATAGTCACATTTCAGTGGTTTCTATGACCCGGCCCAAAGGCACTTCAGCAAACGCGTTTGAGGACGACTGGGAAAACGATGATTTGCTAAATGACTCTTTAGTTTTCGAAATGACACAAAATCCACACAAGTTTCTCACTTCGAACCACTGTTCAACTCAGAAGACCTCCAGTGAAACCGGATGGCGTGAGCACGCAGGAAGTGATCCTGACTGCGGAATTGTTGGACGTGGAGAACCTGCGGTCTCTGAAGCTGGAAAGGACAACTTAAGGCACACCGTCTCTGAGAAAACAGTCCCAGCAGACTCTTTGACAAGCTTGAAGTCTTGCATGAATACCAGCAGGAAAGCAGCAGATAAAGGCCCCCAGCAGATCACATTTTCATCTAACAAGGGTGTGACACCAGAGGCGGGGTCTAAAGTTAGGTGGCAGACATGTCAATCAAAGGCACTCATATCAGATCCACCAGGATCACAGTTTATTCAGAAGACGTGCGTCATGGGTTCAGGTATAAACCGCGGCACGGCAGAGGGAACAACCAGTCAGACCTTTCCAAAGAAAACGTCTCTGTCAGTTTCAACCCCTAAACCCGCTGAACACCGTGAGACCCCGACTGTTTCTGTCAACATCCAGAACAGCATCTTCCTGGATGAAGACCTGGACTCCTTCTTCTTATCAGAACCCGCCTGGGATGACCTGGACGATGACGACCTGCTGTGTGAGGTGTCTGAAGACCTGGAGAACCAAATCCAGAGTGTGGACAACAGTTCTACCACATGTACGGTGGGTCCGACGTGTCACCAGAGGCTGGTTCTCCAACCATCCAACTGGAACTATCAAGCCCAAGGCAGACTGTTTCAACCAGCCAGTCAGCCACCAGCTTCTATGCAGCCTTTTCCCAAAACACAAACTTCTGGATCCCTCTACACTGGTTCATGTAGACCGGCTGCTGCTTCAAGTTATCCTTCAAACATCATCACAAATCTACTGATGAATCAGGCAAAGAATCCACCGGGATGCACAAATACAAAGGTCATAACTCAAACCACAAACAGTTTGACCCATTTGACAAGTCGGAGCAGGTCAGCTGCACCAACTTCACCAGGACACAGCGGGAAATGTCCCAGTCGGTTTACCTTCAAGAAGCCACATACCACAGATTCTACAGCGACCAGCAAAGGTGAGTCAACATCGAGCACATCTGATGAACATCAACCAAATGTTTGATTTTTGAGGCAAACACCAACGATTCAGTGCCGCAGCAGGTTCAGGCATCAAGAAACAGTTTCATCCTTTGATTCATACGCTAGAACTCCAGAGACCCCGAACCACCTCAGGTCCACCACTAAGTTATTAATTACTTCATTTTCCACAGTATGTCGTGGTTGTTTTAGTAGTTTGGAAGGTCCTGTGACTTACACGTTGGTGCAACTTATATAGCAAAAAAACAAACAAACACGCATTGGTTATTAATAATAATCACTATTTCTATCAGGTTTTCCCAGGAATCAAAGCTCTAAACAAAATAAACTCCAGCAGCAAAAGAATATACACAGTGATAAAAGTACACGTTAACAATCCACAAAAACCCCAAATCAAAGAGCTGATAAAAATCAAATGGACTCGTATTTTTGCTGTCATGTTTTTAACGCTGTGTTCGTCTGACAACTTCCATCCAAACTGCATCAAACAACATTCAGCATGTTGTCCATCACATATATATTTTTCCATCATGTTTATTTTTGGAATTTAATGGTCTTTGAGGTACACACCACAGCCTGAGGCCTTCACGCTTGAATCCATTGTTCACATGTTGCTGTGGGCCAGCAGACTGTATCCATTTAAAGATAGATTTTCTCCAAATTATGGTAAATAACATGATGTCCAATGCCTGTTTGTTTGTCCATCTTGCTTATTTTTGGAGTTTAGGTCCTTATGCTAACAGCACCGGCTGTGACGTGCACACATGCTACACTCAGTTCCTGGAAAATGTAGATGTTTACTCCCTGTACTGGTTTTATGAAAAAATTGCCATTGATTCCTTTACTGGTTGATTGGGTCTTTGAGGAATGATGTGGTCTCTGGTCTGAAGCTGTTTTAGAAGTCGAAGGTAGAGCTTCTCTGGACATGTGAGGTCTACTCTGTAAGAATGTCTTTTGGGTTCTGCAGCTGGGGTTAAATGTTCGGTGGCAGAAATCGAGCTGAAGAAGCAGCAGGCCATGGAGAGAAGACACCAGCGGCTGCAGGCCACCCAGAACCTCCGAGGTCCAACATGATGAAGATGAAGAGTCCTCAAAGCCCAAAGATGGAGAGCAAACAGAAGGAGGAGGATTCATCTCAGCTGGCTGGAGAGCGAAGGTGGAGAGCAGCTGCTGATCTGAGGCCTGCAGGTCCAGCTGCTGTCCGTCAAATGCAGAACACACCCATCAGCTGTCTGCTAGCTTCAGTGTGGACACAAACGGCTAACACTAATCCTGCAAAGACACTTTGTGTAAATATGTCGCTTTATAATGAAAACACACACAAACAGATAATGTTTTGGTGTTTGTATCCTGAGAGTTCTCAGTTTAAATCAAACTCTTTTTATGTGTGTTTGTCTTGAATGTAAAATGACCAGAATTCAGATTAAATGTTAAAAATGAATTTGATGTCAGTTCGGCTTTTACTCGTTTTGTTCATTTTTTATCAGGTTTATCGAGATTTGAGAAGCAAACGTATTTTACATCAGTGATTGTGACACTGACACACACACACACAAATAACAGGAAATCTGTGTCTTCAGTGTTAGCATGGACCGGGTGCTGGGTTTTGGTCCAGACTTTGAATAACGTCTGGCCTTTAGATCCAGATGCCTCGGAAAAGCTTATGGAGCCATGAGGTCAAAGGTCAGAGGCATTTGGTAATGGTAATATCTTTGTAGGGGGATGAAGGTCCATCAGGTCAGTATCAGGATTTTACATTTCCAGCTTTTTGTTTGTGGAAGATTTTGCTGTTCAGTAAACTGATGTGTTGGTCTCAGACGCAGATCCTGTCCGGGCCTCAGCAGGTGTCAGCCGGTACTGTGCACCCAGGCGGGTCCAGTCAGTCCTCTCATTAGTCTGGCTGATGGTACTGATACCGAGCGGGCAGGAAAACTGATCTTCCTTATCTGCAGACAGGTGAGTAACTGCAGTCTGCTGTAGATCAGAGAGGATTTCCTGTGACAGGACGGCAGTGTTACACTCGGGTCCGTATTCACAGTTTTTTACTTTTCTTCTGTCGATCAGCATGAAGGGATTTGACCTCATAATGAAGACTGATGGCTTTAAGTTGTGCCTAATTACAAGCTAATCAGGTGATCAATAATGTACCAATCAACTGTGATGGCTGATAGAACTTATGTAGTAGAGCTAACACTGCTGAATGGAGCCGTTCATTAACTTATTTTATGATATGTCAGCAGAACCTAACCCCAGAGTGCGCAAATCACCCGCAATGGTTCCAAACCTTTGTTCTGAGATGTGACGACTTCCTTTGGACTGAAGAAGGTTTTGTGACATTTGGGAATGATTTCAAATTTGCCATCAGTAGTTTTCAGTAGTGAATAAAGGTTTGAGTATCATCTCCAGTCACATGTTCTGTCCTTTTTTCAGCTTTCCATTTGTACATTATATCCTGTATTTGACCACTAGTGGGCATCGTGTTTCTCCCTGTGGTTGTTACCTTCCCTTCTTGAAGAAGTGTGTTGATGAGAACGTGACGACCCCAGTGGTACTCCATCCAGCAGGGGGCAGACACGTCTATGGAATCAGAGTTCACTAGCGGTATTTACGTTATCCTCATTATGTGCTCTTTTAATTTGGCGAGTTACCAGATGATGGCATTCATTGTTTTTGAGTTATTGACTGCCGCCACTGGAGCATTCTAATGTAAAGGGCACATGAGTTTAGTTTGTTTCCTGGTGTTCCAAAAGTGGGCAGTATTGTACTCTTTGTTATTCACACCTGCTTCTGTTCATTTGGATTAATTAAAATCCCGCTGGAGTGAACTGGTTTTGAATAAACCTGGTCTGACCCGGATGAGAATTTATTTGTGATACTAGCATGTTTTGCGAGTCCTCACTGTACTGATGGCGTGTTTTTGTGTTTGGGCAGCAGAGCGGGATTCTGGGCCCACCTGACACCGACACTGAGGTGGTCTAATGCACGGATCTGGTTCCCCGCTGAAGGTGAAGTTACCTGAGAATCAGTCTGATCTCTGTGTGACCCCCCCCCCCTCCCCCCCCAGATGAGAGTTTCACACGGACAAAGAAAACAGGTTTCACTTTCATGTTTTTTTAATGTTCCCTCCAGGTTACAGAACCAAATGGGTCATAAAAGTTTGTTAAACAGGAAAAGACAAAGCACTTTTCTGATATTTCCAGTCATTTTAACAAACCCTGCGTTCTTTTTAAAACAATCGATTCTATTTTAAATGTTCCCCAACCCACCTGTCTTGAGGTTTCTTCTGAGGTCTGTGAAAAATTTCTTGTTTATTTTGTTGAAAAGGTAGAAAATAGGGCCCACATACCCCCTTTATGTGACCTTTCTATTGCTCACACTTGCCCTGCTGTCCTGAACCAGTTTGAGCCAGTGTCTCTCTTTACCCTCAACAAAATTGTCTCCCAACTTAAACCTGCCGGCTCTCCCACCGATGTTATCCCACCTCGCCTTCTTAAAGAGGGTTGGGAGAGTATTGGTCAAAATGTCCACCAAATTATAAACAGCAGCCTTGTCTCAGGCACTGTTCCGGTATATTGTAAACAGGCCATCGTGGAACCTCTGATTAAAAGGCCATATCTGGATCAGAACACCTTGTCAAATTTCAAACCAATATTGAAGCTTCCTTTTATTTCCAAGATCCTTGAGAAAGCTGTACTTTTACAACTGCAGTCTTATCTTGATGTTCATGGCATCTGAGTCTGCACTTTTAAGGGTTTTTAATGATATTTTACTGACCACTGATTCTGATAACGCAGCCCTTTTAAAGCTTTTAGATTTAACAGCAGCTTTTGATACAGTAGATCACGCAACTCTCATTGCTCGCCTGGAACAGTATGTGGGTTTAAAGGCTACAGCACTTGATTGGTTCAGGTCCTACCTGCCAGAAGTTTGAAAGTTAAAATTGGCGATTGTGTCTCCTCATATGCCCCCCCTACCTTGGGGAGTTCCCCAAGGGTCCATCCTTGGACCAGTTCTCTTTTCTCTATACCTTCTCCCGCTTGGGCAAATAAAAAAAAGAAACATATCATTTATATGCAGACAATACCCAAGTATATCTCCCTTTAAAAAGAGATGATGGAAGCTCTGCCACACATCTGCTGGATTGTCTCAGGGAAATCAAAGCCTGGATGGCCCAGAGCTTTTTAAATTGTAATAATGCAAAAACTGAAATGATCATTTTTGACCCTAAAGGAAACTGTGATGCCTTTCGCAAGGACTTGGACCCCCTTTTACCTTATTTTAAACCCACAGTTTCTAATCTTGGTGTAAAGCTTGACAGTGATTTTAAATTGGACCAACAGATTAACTCTTGTAAAAACCAGTTTTTATCATCTGAGGCTTTTATCCAAGATTAAATCTATTCTATCTTTTAGTGATTTTAAATGAGTGATTCATGCTTTTATTTCCACACGTTTGGACTACTGCAGTGCCCTTTATTTCGGTGTTAACCAGGCTTCCCTGGCATGGTTGCAGTTGGTCCAGGACGCTGCTGCTCGCCTTTTAACAGGCATTAGAAAACATGAACACATCACCCTCATCCTCACTTCTCTTCACTGGCTTTCAGTCCATTTTAGAATACATTTTAAAATCTTATTGTTTGTTTTTAAAGCACTAATCGGATCAGCTCCACAATATATTTCAGATCTCTTAAACTCCCTCACAATCTCTTCGGTCAGTTGATCAGCTCCTCCTCGTTGTCCCTAAGAGCAATTTAAAAACACGAGATCCAGCCTTTTCTGTGGCGGCCCCTAAATTGTGGAATGAGCTACCAGTAAAAATAAGGTTGTCCCCCACCCTACCTACTTTTAAATCTCGTCTTAAAAGTTTTTTTTTTTCATTGGCTTTTAACTCAGCCTGAGAGTTGTGTGACCTCTGTTCTTGTGTGATCTCTGTTTTTTGTTTGTCTTTTTGTGTCACATCTGTTTTTGTGTGTATATCACTGTGCAGCACTTTGATAAACTTTTGTTTTTTGAAATGTGCTCTAGAAATAAAGTGGATTGGATTGGAAAAGAGATTCAGAGCACCAACATTTAAAGTTAATAATGTCAGTTTTTTTTTTTGTTTGTTTGTTTTTTTTTATACAGTAATCTGGTAACTAATATGTATGAACGCTGATGTTACTGTTTGTCACTGTGAGCCTGCGGTCATCACACACACCCACAGAGTGTAATGTCAGCGTAGTGCACGTCAGCACAGTGCACACTGATTCTAGGCAGCTAGCTGCACAACACTGTGAGCTGTGATGACCAGCGCCCCCTGCAGCTACAGTGGTGGCTGACAGATACCCTGATCATGCTTTTAATCCTTCACTGAAAGTAGCTCAAAAACCACTATTGCTGCGATGATACAAGCGCTACATGAGTTTGTACCATCAGTGAGCTCCTGAACATTGACTCAGGAGAGTAATTCTGGAATCACTGGAAGCCAAATCACAAACAAAGGAGCAGCTTCCAGGAGGTCCACAGACACAGGAACCATCAGTTTTCTCCTCCAGCCGCTTTAACTCCTCCTCTAGCATTTAAACTCCTCCTCTAGCTGCTTTAACTCCTCCTCCAGCTGCTTTAACTCCTCCTCTAGCATTTAAACTCCTCCTCTAGCATTTAAACTCCTCCTCTAGCATTTAAACTCCTCCTCTAGCTGCTTTAATTCCTCCTCTAGCTGCTTTAACTCCTCCAGCCCTTTTAACTCCTCCTCTAGCATTTAACTCCTCCTCCAGCTGTTTTAACTCCTCCAGCCCTTTTAACTCCTCCTCTAGCATTTAAACTCCTCCTCTAGCTGCTTTAACTCCTTCAGCTGTTTTAACACCTCCAGCCCTTTTAACTCCTCCTCTAGCATTTAAACTCCTCCTCTAGCTGCTTTAACTCCCCCTCCAGCTGTTTTACATCCTTTTTTCATGATGATCTGCTATAATTGCTTCTTTAAAGGAGTCATATTGCACTAAATTTTTTGAACAGCAGGTGGTGCTGTCTCAGCACAGCTGTTGTTTTAACTCCTCCTCCAGCCACTTTAACTCCTCCTCTTGCCATTTAAACTCCTCCTCCAGCTGCTTTAACTCCTCCTCCAGCCACTTTAACTCCTCCTCTAGTATTTAAACTCCTCCTCCAGCTGTTTTAACTCCTCTAGCATTTAAACTCCTCCTCTAGCTGTTTTAACTCCTCCTCCAGCTGTTTTAACTCCTCCTCTAGCATTTAAACTCCTCCTCTAGCTGCTTTAACTCCTCCTCCAGCTGTTTTAACTCCTCCTCTAGCATTTAAACTCCTCCTCTAGCTGCTTTAACTCCTCCTCTAGCTGCTTTAATTCCTCCTCTAGCTGCTTTAACTCCTCCAGCCCTTTTAACTCCTCCTCTAGCATTTAACTCCTCCTCCAGCTGTTTTAACTCCTCCAGCCCTTTTAACTCCTCCTCTAGCATTTAAACTCATCCTCTAGCTGCTTTAACTCCTCCTTCAGCTGTTTTAACACCTCAGCCCTTTTAACTCCTCCTCTAGCATTTAAACTCCTCCTCTAGCTGCTTTAACTCCCCCTCCAGCTGTTTTACATACTTTTTTCATGATGATCTGCTATAATTGCGTCTTTAAAGGAGTCATATTGCACTAAATTTTTTGAACAGCAGGTGGTGCTGTCTCAGCACAGCTGTTGCTTTAACTCCTCCTCCAGCCACTTTAACTCCTCCTCTTGCCATTTAAACTCCTCCTCTAGCTGCTTTAACTCCTCCTCCAGCTGCTTTAACTCCTCCTCCAGCTGCTTTAACTCCTCCTCTAGCATTTAAACTCCTCCTCCAGCTGTTTTAACTCCTCCTCTAGCATTTAAACTCCTCCTCTAGCAGCTTTAAGTCCTCCTCCAGCTGTTTTAACTCCTCCAGCCCTTTTAACTCCTCCTCTAGCATTTAACTCCTCCTCCAGCTGTTTTAACTCCTCCAGCCCTTTTAACTCCTCCTCTAGCATTTAAACTCCTCCTCTAGCTGCTTTAACTCCTCCTTCAGCTGTTTTAACACCTCCAGCCCTTTTAACTCCTCCTCTAGCATTTAAACTCCTCCTCTAGCTGCTTTAACTCCCCCTCCAGCTGTTTACATCCTTTTTTCATGATGATCTGCTATAATTGCTTCTTTAAAGGAGTCATATTGCACTAAATTTTTTGAACAGCAGGTGGTGCTGTCTCAGCACAGCTGTTGTTTTAACTCCTCCTCCAGCCACTTTAACTCCTCCTCTTGCCATTTAAACTCCTCCTCTAGCTGCTTTAACTCCTCCTCCAGCCACTTTAACTCCTCCTCTAGTATTTAAACTCCTCCTCCAGCTGTTTTAACTCCTCTAGCATTTAAATCCTCCTCTAGCTGTTTTAACTCCTCCTCCAGCTGTTTTAACTCCTCTAGCATTTAAACTCCTCCTCTAGCTGCTTTAACTCCTCCTCCAGCTGTTTTAATGCCTCCTCTAGCATTTAAACTCCTCCTCTAGCTGCTTTAACTCCTCCTCTAGCTGCTTTAATTCCTCCTCTAGCTGCTTTAACTCCTCCAGCCCTTTTAACTCCTCCTCTAGCATTTAACTCCTCCTCCAGCTGTTTTAACTCCTCCAGCCCTTTTAACTCCTCCTCTAGCATTTAAACTCCTCCTCTAGCTGCTTTAACTCCTCCTTCAGCTGTTTTAACACCTCCAGCCCTTTTAACTCCTCCTCTAGCATTTAAACTCCTCCTCTAGCTGCTTTAACTCCCCCTCCAGCTGTTTTACATACTTTTTTCATGATGATCTGCTATAATTGCTTCTTTAAAGGAGTCATATTGCACTAAATTTTTTGAACAGCAGGTGGTGCTGTCTCAGCACAGCTGTTGCTTTAACTCCTCCTCCAGCCACTTTAACTCCTCCTCTTGCCATTTAAACTCCTCCTCTAGCTGCTTTAACTCCTCCTCCAGCTGCTTTAACTCCTCCTCCAGCTGTTTTAACTCCTCCTCTAGCATTTAAACTCCTCCTCCAGCTGTTTTAACTCCTCCTCTAGCATTTAAACTCCTCCTCTAGCAGCTTTAAGTCCTCCTCCAGCTGTTTTAACTCCTCCAGCCCTTTTAACTCCTCCTCTAGCATTTAAACTCCTCCTCTAGCTGCTTTAACTCCTCCTCCAGCTGTTTTAACGCCTCCAGCCCTTTTAACTCCTCCTCTAGCATTTAAACTCCTCCTCTAGCTGCTTTAACTCCCCCTCCAGCTGTTTTACATCCTTTTTTCATGATGATCTGCTATAATTGCTTCTTTAAAGTCATATTGCACTAAATTTTTTGAACAGCAGGTGGTGCTGTCTCAGCACAGCTGTTGCTTTAACTCCTCCTCCAGCTGCTTTAACTCCTCTTCCAGCCATTTTAACTCCTCCTCTAGTATTTAAACTCCTCCTCCAGCTGTTTTAACTCCTCCTCCAGCTGTTTTAACTCCTCCTCCAGCTGTTTTAACTCCTCCTCTAGCATTTAAACTCCTCCTCTAGCTGCTTTAATTCCCCCTCCAGCTGTTTTACATCCTTTTTTCATGATGATCTTCTATAATTGCTTCTTTAAAGGAGTCATATTGCACTAAATTTTTTGAACAGCAGGTGGTGCTGTCTCAGCACAGCTGTTGCTTTAACTCCTCCTCCAGCCACTTTAACTCCTCCTCTTGCCATTTAAACTCCTCCTCTAGCTGCTTTAACTCCTCCTCCAGCTGCTTTAACGCCTCCAGCCCTTTTAACTCCTCCTCTAGCATTTAAACTCCTCCTCTAGCTGCTTTAACTCCCCCTCCAGCTGTTTTACATCCTTTTTTCATGATGATCTGCTATAATTGCTTCTTTAAAGGAGTCATATTGCACTAAATTTTTTGAACAGCGGTTGTTGCTGTCTCAGCACAGCTGTTGCTTTAACTCCTCCTCCAGCCACTTTAACTCCTCCTCTTGCCATTTAAACTCCTCCTCTAGCTGCTTTAACTCCTCCTCTAGCTGCTTTAACTCCTCCTCCAGCTGCTTTAACTCCTCCTCCAGCCGCTTTAACTCCTCCTCCAGCCGCTTTAACTCCTCCTCTAGTATTTAAACTCCTCCTCCAGCTGTTTTAACTCCTTCTCCAGCTGTTTTAACTCCTCCTCTAGCATTTAAACTTCTCCTCTAGCTGTTTTAACTCCTCCTCCAGCTGTTTTAACTCCTCCTCTAGCATTTAAACTCCTCTAGCAGCTTTAAGTCCTCCTCCAGCTGTTTTAACTCCTCCAGCCCTTTTAACTCCTCCTCTAGCATTTAAACTCCTCCTCTAGCTGCTTTAACTCCTCCTCCAGCTGTTTTAATGCCTCCAGCCCTTTTAACTCCTCCTCTAGCATTTAAACTCCTCCTCCAGCTGTTTTAACTCCTCCTCCAGCTGTTTTAACTCCTCTAGCATTTAAACTCCTCCTCTAGCTGTTTTAACTCCTCCTCCAGCCACTTTAACTCCTCCTCTTGCCATTTAAACTCCTCCTCTAGCTGCTTTAACTCCTCTTCCAGCTGCTTTAACTCCTCTTCCAGCTGCTTTAACTCCTCCACCAGCTGCTTTAACTCCTCCACCAGCTGCTTTAACTCCTCCTCTAGCATTTAAACTCATCCTCCAGCTGCTTTAACTCCTCCTCCAGCTGTTTTAACGCCTCCAGCCCTTTTAACTCCTCCTCTAGCATTTAAACTCCTCCTCTAGCATTTAAACTCCTCCTCCAGCTGTTTTAACTCCTCCTGCAGCTGTTTTAACTCCTCTAGCATTTAAACTCCTAGCTGCTTTAACTCCCCCTCCAGCTGTTTTAACTCCTCCAGCCCTTTTAACTCCTCCTCTAGCATTTAAACTCCTCCTCTACCTGCTTTAACTCCTCCTCCAGCTGTTTTAACTCCTCCAGCCCTTTTAACTCCTCCTCTAGCATTTAAACTCCTCCTCTAGCTGCTTTAACTCCCCCTCCATCTGCTATAATTGGTTCTTTAAAGGAGTCATATTGCACTAAAATTTTTTTGAACAGCAGGTGGTGCTGTCTCAGCACAGCTGTTGCTTTAACTCCTCCTCCAGCTCTTTCACATCCTGTAAGAAAAATGCGCAGTTTTGAGTTTCAGAATAAATTCAGAGCTCTGCAGTGCTGAAGTCAGAATTTTATTTTATTGATTTAAAAGCTGTTTTTCTCTCATACGGCGTGATCGTTAAAACATGTCCTTTGTAAGACACCTGGTGTTACTTTTCTGGAATCGTGACCTTGATAATTCTGGGCTTTTGAGTTTCATTTTATTCAGTTGCTGGACTTTTTTTTCTCTCTTTCAGTCGTTTCTTCCTGTGGAGTGAAACATGGTTGATTCGTTTAAACTCCAGATTCTGCACAAACGCAGGTTTATGGCTGCTCTAAAGCACCGAACAGTAGAGGCCAAAGAGCTGTTTAACCCTCTGGGGTCCGAGTGCATTTTTTAGACAGTTCACTCACCTGGCATAGATGTTTTATTATTGCTGTTAACAGCTCTCCCTGCATCCCACAATCAAGTTTTATGTCTCTTTTTTTTCAGGACAACCTGTGCTTTCAGAATATATATGTTTTTGTTGTGTTTTATAAGTGTAATAAAGGTTTGCAATCAAAAATAGGCAAGGAAAAAATAAAGCGAAAAATAATTTTCCACACACAACAAACTATAATAAACAACCGTTTTGACACTTTATAAAGGTAATTTGAGGTCTTGAGTGAAAGACTGTACAACAAAAAGGTTCAAACAATAAACACAAATGCACATTTTGAACAATATATACAAAATGGTCTATGCGTTTTGTTGTCCATTGATATGGTAAAGAGTGCTTTACGCAGAGAAAGCAACAGAGTTATCCAGTAACATTCACATGCAAACTAGTGGAGCAGTCCTGATACTTACACACTCTTTGTTTGAGCATGTGAGATTGTCATCAGAGGCTCTCTGTCTGCCTTCAATGATCGCTGTGCGTAATGGTGCAGGGCGCATTGTGACCAATAGTATGTACTCATTGGAGCACTCGGGGGGCTATTCAAATGGGCCAACTAGTAACGTATCATTCCTGAAAACATTCTTTGGCTTTTCACGTGAGGTAAATCAGTCCTTCGATTGGATTTTGGAAAACCATGTGATTTTGAACTAATTCAGATTGGACACTCACATTGCGCACATCACCACACAGCTTCTATGAGGAGTACAAAGATGGTGGACGGTGGCTCGAAAGTCCGCGGAGTTAACTTTTCAGCAAAAAAAAAAAAAAAGAAGTAAGTTTCTATCTCATATCATTAAAAAGTTATTTAGAATTTAGTAAAGCTTGGTCTTAGCCGTCGTATACGATGCCGTCGGCCCCAGAGGGTTAAATGTGGCTGAGGTCAAAGTCAGGAGGAGCACACAGCAACCTGGCCTGCATGGAGCCTGCAGGAACAGCACCACCTGCTGTTAAAAAGGTACATCATTTCACAAACAGAATTATTTAATTTATTTCTACAAAATAAGATTTTTCTGCAAAACACACGTACAATTAAAAAAAATCCCTAAATAATAAAAATGCAGGAAAATCAGCATGATGAAGACGACATGCTCTCCACGGTCCAACCGGGTTTTAGCCGTTATTTTGTTAATTACACTCTAAATGTCTGGTGGCTTTGGGTCACAAATCGAATCACTGACCTTAGTCTAGGACCTCGCTGAGACACGTGCACATTGTTTAGGAGACGATAACTCAACTGTTCTGGACTAATATGACCCCAATGAGCAACTGGAGCTATGTGCCAAAATCTCTATCTGGGACAAACAGCCTGAAACTTTTCGTCCCGAGTACTACTTCAAATGCATTTTCGGCTGGCTGGGATCCGTTGCTGTAAGTAATGCAGATGCGAGGGAGATAAACCCCGACACTGAATGAGCATAATCTTCATATCTGGATTTTGTTGTGTTTACGTCTTTGAAAAAAAAAAAAAACACTAATGTGGTGTTATAAGTTGTATTACTGGCTGTTGGGAAATTTCCCTGATGATCTTTAAAACGTTTAACATCTCTACATACTGCTGTCTGCTAAAGAAACAAGTTTTGTTTTGTATTTTTCACTTTAAATCAATATTCCATTAACAGTGTGACTGAAAATAAAATGTCATTATATTTGGCAAATCTTAGTTTTCTTTTGATGTACAGTAATAAGTTGACCCACTTATTTTAGCCATTTCTCTTAAAATATCTAATTAGCAATGTTACACTCTTCTGTGACCCTCCCAAACATGTCCTGGTTGTTCTGAACATATTGAATACTTTGTAAAATCTGGAGCTACTGCAGTTTAGAAAATACAGCTGTATCTGATGTAACACTGGGGACAAAAAGGGCGTGGTCATTTTTTTAAAGGGCGCGGTCCTTTTTAAAAAGGGTGTGGTCTTTTTAAAAGGGCGTGTCCTTTTTGAAAAGGGCGTGGTCATTTTTAAAAAGGGTGTGGTCCTTTTTTTAAAAGGGTGTGGTCATTTTTAAAAAGGGTGTGGTCCTTTTTTTTTTTTTTTTAAAGGGTGTGGTCATTTTTTAAAAGGGCGCAGTCCTTTTTGAAAAGGGTGTGGTCGTTTTTTAAAAGGGCGTGGTCCTTTTTGAAAAGAGCATGGTCCTTTTTGGGCTGTGTGTCCCGGATAGACAATTTTGCACATATCTTAAGTTGTTCATTGGGGTCATATTAGTCCAGAACAGTTGAGTTCTCGTCTCCAGAATGATGTGCACACGTGTCTCAGCGAGGTCTTCTACTACCTTAAAAATTAAACTGCAAAGACGGCCTTTAAGGGGCGTTATTTACAGTGTAAATCCTACACGATGACAGACGGCCTCCAAACAGAAGCATCCTGCTGCACGTTGATGATGTAACGGTTCTGTCACGTGGAATAAAAAACTGAACAAATATCTTCACGATATCGCAGTGTTGTTACAGACAGTAATCGCTGACAGTTTTCTCTCATACTTGCGATTAGAACTGTGACGTACTTTAGCTGTCGATTTGTTCATTTTTGTTCAGTTTCTGGCTTTCAGACAGACACAAAGACAAGTTCAATTATTTACGGTATCAGTTGTTCCTTCCTGAGGGAACTGGATCGTGGTGCTCGGGGTCAAGTCACTTTAGGATCTTTTGTCTTTGAAGTGGACTTTGACAGCACTGAGATCATTCAAAAGAGAGTCGACCTCTCGGGTCAAACTTTGGTCTCTGTAGAAAGCTGAGGGACGTGAGTCCAACACCTGCTGTTCCTAATTTTCTGTCATTACACCTTTGACCTTTGCCCTGGTCTGCTTTTGGTGCGGCTCATGTCCTGTCTGAACCGGTGTGGTTAAACCCTGGACCTCCTGGTCTCTCGCTCTAACCTCAGGTCATGTGACACCGGTTTCATCAGTAATCCCTCTGCTGACAGTCATCAGTCAACTCAACCAGCAGGGGGCGCCCTGACCTGGAATTTTTCCAAAATTCTCATCTAAAAAAAATGACCATTGCAAAAATATTTCATTAACTAAAATCAAAGTTTTATTTTATCCTACTGTTTTTGCCCCCGGTTTATTTACACATCAGTGCTGCACCACTTATTCTATATTTTAAGATTTTTCTGACTTTCCATAGTTTCATTGACTGAAGAAGATTCATGTGTATGATGTCATCACTTGATGTGACGTGATATATAACCATTAAATGATTAAGGCGGATCTGCCAAAGGGGGCGGGGCTAAATGATTTTATTTGTTAGATGGTGCGATTTGGACGATACCCTCCGACTTCTCTAGTTTAAATATTTCAGGGCTGAAGTCTTGAGTGGCAGATTTAAACGTGTTTCTGATATTGTGGTCAGTGACTGAGGTGCCAGAAAATTAGAAACAAGATAAAATCTGCAAATCCAAAAGTACTCAGCAGCATAAAGTCCGACCATGTGGGCGCAGAGGGTTCGAGGTCTCAGTCTGAGCTCATATTGATCAGCAACACAGTGATCAATTGATGCATTTTCAAAGGAAAAAACTTTATTTTTGGTGACTGTGGATAAATGTGCATTTGTTTCACCAAATAAATAAATAAAATAAAATTCCCTTTGTTCAGAAAAATTAATAACTTTAAAAGTTAATAACCATTTGAATTTTCACCATCTGAAATGTGAATGATCACAGAAAAACAAACTTTCAGTCACAACAAGAACATTTTTCACTTGTTTCATCACAAATACAAACAAACCATGAAGAAATCGGCAAGAAAAACGAATAAAAACATGTTTGGCAAATTTAATCTGTTTAAACAACAAATACAATAATAAACAGCAGGTTTGACATCGAGCGAAACATCTGCAGCACAAATATTCAGGTTTAAAATCTAGTGAGTAGTTGAAACCCACCTGCAGCATTTAGAGCAGATTTTTAAACAAAAACAACAAAAACAAACAAGCAGGACACATAAATCACAGATTCATGAATAATGTTAAATAACATTATTGTCTGCTGGAAGCTCAAGAACAAAACGCACCAAAGTGATTTACTGCCAAGTTGTGGATGAATAAAACGATTTATTGACAAACATTGGTTCTAATGACGTCACACACCGCAATCCACCAGGGGGCGGCAGTGAGTCCGGACAGGACTTCCTGTTACAGAAAGTGCTTAAACACCTCACTGCTCTTGGCGGCGCTGTTCTTATTACAAGCATTAACTTCTTTTTTTTTTGGGGCTAGGTCATTAGCTTGAGTACATTAGCTGCAGTCATTCTGGACTTAAACAGTTTTTATTACAAACTGCACAGCTGTTTTAAAAGCTGACCTGCTCAGGTTTGTGTTTTTTTTTTTTTTTTTTACTTCGGTCTCGACAGGAAAATCATTTGCTCAACCAATAATTTGCATCACTTTTTTTTTTTTTACCAAACTGAAACTGACCTTTGTTGTCATTTTTGCTGTTTTTAACTCCAGAACATTCAGTCGTAGATAGTTCAAACTAGAGTGCCTTTATTCAGAGAGCGGCGTCAACTCAGAATGTGGCGCCATTTTGGTTCCAACTGCGCTGAACTACTGAATGAACCTTTTATGATTTCAACATTTTTTAAAATCATTTAACCGCATACAGCAACACATCCAGGTACAGGTGCTATTAAAATAAATATAAAAATAGTTAAGCTGTCATTTACATAAATTTACAATTCATGATTTTATTTAATTAATTTAAAGCCTGATTTATGCAGCTGCAGCTCTGTAACTTCATGTCATGCAATGACGTGTGTGACAGTTTTAAAGTTCTCCGTCTCTGGATTTTGCTTTATTCTGGATTAATTTGACCCCCAACAGTCTTTTCTTTCTACAATCATCACCTCCAAATCAAAGGTAAGCTGCACATTTTCCTCTTTTACGATGCTGTAAATGTGATGTGGACTTTTCTGATCCGTTTGTAATCAGCGTGCACACTGTAAAAACTATTAAAATATGATGGCAGATGAAGGATTAAAAGCAGAAAAGTGTCAAATCAAAGCCTTTTGTGTCTGATTTAACAGGTTCACGTCAGACTGCAGGTCAGAGTCTGAACACCATGTGAATATAATAAACTGTCGGACTTTTAATCACAGAAATAACTGAGGTCCCACGTTCCTCAAATCTGCGAGTGTCAGAGCTGAACTTTAATTTGTACCTCTGTTACTGTGCACGTCCAGACTGTTCAGGATTTTTAATGGAAATGCATTGCGAGTGGACGGGACATTTTATCTGATGTGAGCGAAAATCTATTATACAGCCAGCAGTGCTCTGACATTTTATTTGGTTCTTATCTGCAAATATTTTTGGACATATATTTTTATTGATGTGTCTGTTTTAAATTTGCTTATTGTCTTATGGTTTCAAGTTATTCTCTGTGTTTTTTTATCTGACTGTGAAGCACTTTGGTCACCTTTTGGGCTGTGGAAAGGGCTATATAAATAAAGTTTGAATGATTGATTGATTGATTGAAAATCTGTTATACATGATGTTTATTACATGGAAAACAATATGGGACTTTTTTGTCTGGTGACTGAATATCTGGTTTATATGATGACGGTTTTACTGGACATGGGACTGAACAATAAATTGACCTCTCAAAGCTTTGATGATGAAGTCACATCCATCCCACACGCTGACTTTATTTTCCCAAATGTTTCTTCTGTTCAGATCTGAAGTGAATCTGTACATCTTGAAGTCCTTGTTGTGTCTATTTGTGGCTCCAAATGCACAACAACCCAACATTTTCAGAGAATAAATGAATAAAATAGCTGCATTTACATGCAGACACATTAACAGCCAACACTGTTTTGGAACCAAGATGGCTCCAGGAGTCACGTGACTTTTTTTTTTTTTTTTTTCCTCTCAACTCGTCATGTCACCACTCTCTCTATTAAGGCACACTAGTCCAAACTATACCTAGTTGGAATCTTTATGATCAGACAAATAATGTGGTCTAATTTTCGATATCAAATCAAATCAATTTTATTTATATAGCGCCAAATCACAACAAACAGTTGCCCCAAGGCGCTTTATATTGTAAGGCAAGGCCATACAATAATTACAGAAAAACCCCAACGGTCAAAACGACCCCCTGTGAGCAAGCACTTGGCTACAGTGGGAAGGAAAAACTCCCTTTTAACAGGAAGAAACCTCCAGCAGAACCAGGCTCAGGGAGGGGCAGTCTTCTGCTGGGACTGGTTGGGGCTGAGGGAGAGAACCAGGAAAAAGACATGCTGTGGAGGGGAGCAGAGATCAATCACTAATGATTAAATGCAGAGTGGTGCATACAGAGCAAAAAGAGAAAGAAACAGTGCATCATGGGAACCCCCCAGCAGTCTACGTCTATAGCAGCATAACTAAGGGATGGTTCAGGGTCACCTGGGGGCTGGATAGTGTTTAGTGCCAACGACCTGCTTGGCTCCCGGACTAATGCTGATTAAAGACAGGCAGGAGTCCACTCACTGCTGCCCCCTACAGGACAGTGCTCGGTGTGACGTCATCAAGCACAAAACGTTTTTTAAATTCCACACCTAAAAGTGGCGGTTTTCTCCTTTTCAGCCTGTATAGTTTGTAAAACATGTTAAAACAGTTACCTTTTAAGTTTGTCTTTAATTCTGCTTCCTGTCCCGAGCTGGTCGTTGCGACACAGACCCACGGTCACTGAGCTGACCTCTGACCTCAGGCTGAGCTTCAGTTGAAGGCCTCCTTGTTGATCCACATGAGCGTCCGCGTCTCATTGGGCTTGCACTCGTACTCGATGCTGCTGAACTTGTTGCCAAACTGGCAGTGCTCCCTCTTGTAGTAGTTGTAGTATTTGACCTGCCAGACCGTCTCGAACGTTCCCGCTGTGTTAAACTGCAGACAGACAGACAGCGGCAGACCGTCTCGGGTCTGAGTGATAATCACCACCTGAGGCTGTGTGCACGCTGAATGTGGCGTCTCACCTCCATGCTGACTTGGACGGGCTGCCTGTCGCCGCTCTTTGTGTGCGGGACGCCCTCAGTGTCGTACTGACCGTGATACACCACCGACTCCTCGTCTCTGGACTGCTGCTGCAGCGGGAAGACCACCCCCCCGATGTTCATGTTCCTGTGGAGATGAGGAGGGGAAACAGTCTTTTTAAACCAAAGCTCTCATTAGACCGTGCACAGCGCTACAGAATGCTTTTACTGTGAAACCCTACAGTGCTGTGTAAAAAGTCTTAGGCACCCTCACAGTTTGACTGAATGTCACCAAACAATCAGTGAGATTTTCCTCCTTATTAATAACAAAAAAGAAAAAAAGTATTTTCAGGTTAAAAGCCTCATTTTCAACTCGATGTTTAATGTGTACACTGATGTGTCACCAAGAGCAGAGGCGGGGTCAGAGGAGCCACGAGCTCAGAACTGTGACATATGTCACAGAAGTCCAAAACGAGCCCTTTCAGAGCTGCATCGGATCATAGCGGCGAGTTTTTGGGATATTTCCTGACATAGCTGCCGTTTTTAAATGTAGAAGTCGACAAAACCTGATTCTGCACAAATGACGCCTTTAAGATGAAAACTGAGACGTTTAATACATGAATATTTAAATGAAAGATGCTAAAGTTTATCGGCGGACGCCACGGAAAATGGCATGGTCTTTGTTGGCGGCAGCAGAGGCGCGCGCTCTGAGCGCCCTCTTAGTTTTTTGTTCGGTCAGCCAGACCGGCCGACCTACCCATCCCATCAGCAGGCCTCCTGTTACCATGGTAACGGCATGTATTATTAGAGTGTCGTGCTGTTGCAGGCCTGCAGGAGGCGCAGTCACGTGACGCGTCAGCCCGCTGCTCCTTTTTTTAAACCTCTCATCACGTGACTGTCATCCTTATTAAAACAAAGACGGCTTACTGTTTCCACAGTGAAATGTCACGTGATTTCCTCCTTACGTGGCCTCAACGGTTCCAGGTTTGACGACCACTTCGATCTTGTACTTGGATCCTGTGAGCAGTTTGATGGTTCTGGTCTGGCCGAACCTGGTTCCGTCCACCTTAAAAAACACCGGGCCCTCGTTGGGTTGGATCCGCAGGGAGATGCAGATGTTGACGATGGCCGGTACGTTGTCCATGATTCCGGTCTTTCTTGACAGCGAGGATGCCGCGATGCCGAAGGGCCAGCGTCAAGCCAGAGAGCGTGCACCGACAACGGTTCCGTTTATAGCTTCAAAATAAAAGCTTAAAAGAAAACGCAAGAAATGTTATTTCCGGTAAATATATATACACTCAACAAAAATATAAACGCAACACTTTTGGTTTTGCTCCCATTTTGTATGAGATGAACTCAAAGATCTAAAACTTTTTCCACATACACAATATCACCATTTCCCTCAAATATTGTTCACAAACCAGTCTAAATCTGTGATAGTGAGCACTTCTCCTTTGCTGAGATAATCCATCCCACCTCACAGGTGTGCCATATCAGGATGCTGATTAGACACCATTAGTGCACAGGTGTGCCTTAGACTGCCCACAATAAAAGGCCACTCTGAAAGGTGCAGTTTTGTTTTACTGGGGGGGGGGGGGGGGGGATACCAGTCAGTATCTGGTGTGACCACCATTTGCCTCATGCAGTGCAACACATCTCCTTCGCATCATCCGTGAAGAGAACACCTCTCCAATGTGCCAAACACCAGCGAATGTGAGCATTTGCCCACTCAAGTCGGTTACGACGACGAACTGGAGTCAGGTCGAGACCCCCATGAGGACGACGAGCATGCAGATGAGCTTCCCTGAGACGGTTTCTGACAGTTTGTGCAGAAATTCTTTGGTTATGCAAACCGATTGTTTCAGCAGCTGTCCGAATGGCTGGTCTCAGATGATCTTGGAGGTGAACATGCTGGATGTGGAGGTCCTGGGCTGGTGTGGTTACACGTGGTCTGCGGTTGTGAGGCTGGTTGGATGTACTGCCAAATTCTCTGAAACAACTTTGGAGACGGCTTATGGTAGAGACATGAACATTCAATACACGAGCAACAGCTCTGGTTGACATTCCTGCTGTCAGCATGCCAATTGCACGCTCCCTCAAATCTTGCGACATCTGTGGCATTGTGCTGTGTGATAAAACTGCACCTTTCAGAGTGGCCTTTTATTGTGGACAGTCTAAGGCACACCTGTGCACTAATCATGGTGTCTAATCAGCATCTTGATATGGCACACCTGTGAGGTGGGATGGATTATCTCAGCAAAGGAGAAGTGCTCACTATCACAGATTTAGACTGGTTTGTGAACAATATTTGAGGGAAATGTTGATATTGTGTATGTGGAAAAAGTTTTAGATCTTTGAGTTCATCTCATACAAAATGAGAGCAAAACCAAAAGTGTTGCGTTTATATTTTTGTTGAGTATATATATATATATATCTCCAGCCTGCATCGTAAACAATAAATATGTTCTAATAATTAGAAGACAGTGTTTTGACGTGTGTGGTCATCATGAGAAACAGTCTCATCACTTTTTGGTCAAAATGTCTCAAAGGAATTTTGGAATTTCAGTACAATAATATTTTAACTAGTTTTCCAGATTCTAGTCATAATTAAGATCTGAAGGAGAGCCATCACACAGGGGAAAATTGCTTTATCATTGTTATTATTATCATTATTATTAGTATTAGTAGTGGTAGTAATTAATGTTGATGTTGAATTTAATTTATTTGTATAAATATATACAACACATGTAAATACAGGGTAATCAATCAATCAATCAACTTTTTTCTTATATAGCACCAAATCACAACAAACAGTTGCCCCAAGGCGCTCCATATTGCAAGGCAAGGCCATACAGTAACCATGAAAAACCCCAACGGTCAAAACGACCCCCTATGAGCAAGCACTTGGCCACAGTGGGAAGGAAAAACTCCCTTTTAACAGGAAGAAACCTCCAGCAGAACCAGGCTCAGGGAGGGGCAGTCTGGTTGGGGCTGAGGGAAAGAACCAGGAAAAAGACATGCCGAGAAGGGGGGCAGAGATCGATCACTAATGATTAAATGCAGAGTGATGCATACGGAGCAAAAAAAGAAAGAAACAGTGCATCATGGGAACCCCCCACAGTCTACGTCTAAAGCAACATAACCAAGGGATGGTCCAGGGTCACCCGATCCAGCCCTAACTATAAGCCTTAGCGAAAAGGAAAGTTTTAAGCCTAATCTTAAAAGTAGAGAGGGTGTCTGTCTCCCTGATCTGAATTGGGAGCTGGTTCCACAGGAGAGGAGCCTGAAAGCTGAAGGCTCTGCCTCCCATTCTACTCTTACAAACCCTAGGAACTACAAGTAAGCCCGCAGTCTGAGAGCGAAGCGCTCTAATGGGGTAATATGGTACTACGAGGTCCCTAAGATAAGATGGGACCTGATTATTCAAAACCTTATAAGTAAGAAGAAGAATTTTAAATTCTATTCTAGAATTAACAGGAAGCCAATGAAGAGAGGCCAACACGGGTGAGATATGCTCTCTCCTGCTAGTCCCTGTCAGTACTCTAGCTGCAGCATTCTGAACCAACTGAAGGCTTTTTAGGGAACTTTTAGGACAACCTGATAATAATGAATTACAATAGTCCAGCCTAGAGGAAATAAATGCATGAATTAGTTTTTCAGCATCACTCTGAGACAAGACCTTTCTGATTTTAGAGATATTGCGTAAATGAAAAAAGGCAGTCCTACATATTTGTTTAATATGCGCTTTGAATGACATATCCTGATCAAAAATAACTCCAAGATTTCTCACAGTATTACCAGAGATCAGGGAAATGCCATCCAGAGTAACGATCTGGTTAGACACCATGCTTCCAAGATTTGTGGGGCCAAGTACAATAACTTCAGTTTTATCTGAGTTTAAAAGCAGGAAATTAGAGGTCATCCATGTCTTTATGTCTGTAAGACAATCCTGCAGTTTAGCTAATTGGTGTGTATCCTCTGGCTTCATGGATAGATAAAGCTGGGTATCATCTGCGTAACAATGAAAATTTAAGCAATACCGTCTAATAATACTGCCCAAGGGAAGCATGTATAAAGTGAATAAAATTGGTCCTAGCACAGAACCTTGTGGAACTCCATAATTAACTTTAGTCTGTGAAGAAGATTCCCCATTTACATGAACAAACTGTAATCTATTAGACAAATATGATTCAAACCACCGCAGCGCAGTGCCTTTAATACCTATGACATGCTCTAATCTCTGTAATAAAATTTTCTGGTCAACAGTATCAAAAGCAGCACTGAGGTCCAACAGAACAAGCACAGAGATAAGTCCACTGTCCGAAGCCATAAGAAGATCATTTGTAACCTTCACTAATGCTGTTTCTGTACTATGATGAATTCTAAAACCTGACTGAAACTCTTCAAATAGACCATTCCTCTGCAGGTGATCAGTTAGCTGTTTTACAACTACCCTCTCAAGAATCTTTGAGAGAAAAGGAAGGTTGGAGATTGGCCTATAATTAGCTAAGATAGCTGGGTCAAGTGATGGCTTTTTAAGTAATGGTTTAATTACTGCCACCTTAAAGGCCTGTGGTACATAACCAACTAATAAAGATAGATTGATCATATTTAAGATTGAAGCATTAAATAATGGTAGGACTTCCTTGAGCAGCCTGGCAGGAATGGGGTCTAATAAGCATGTTGATGGTTTGGATGAAGCAACTAATGAAAATAACTCAGACAGAACAATCGGAGAGAAAGAGTCTAACCAAATACCGGCATCACTGAAAGCAGCCAAAGATAACGATACATCTTTGGGATGGTTATGAGTAATTTTTTCTCTAATAGTCAAAATTTTGTTAGCAAAGAAAGTCATGAAGTCATCACTAGTTAAAGTTAATGAAATACTCAGCTCAATAGAGCTCTGACTCTTTGTCAGCCTGGCTACAGTGCTGAAAAGAAACCTGGGGTTGTTCTTATTTTCTTCAATTAGTGATGAGTAGAAAGATGTCCTAGCTTCACGGAGGGCTTTCTTATAGAGCAACAAACTCTTTTTCCAGGCTAAGTGAAGATCTTCTAAATTAACACAACACAATAAAGTGAAATTCACTTGTTTCCAATGTGGCCCATAAATATCACAGACTCGTATGACGAGAAATAGGTTATAAAAGTATATAAAAAATAGAGATTAAAATAAAAGATATTTGCGCAATAATAATATATTTACAGATTTTACACAATGTTAAAAATTGTATTTTAAAATTAAACCACTAATAAAACAAAAATGGGTTGTTTTGTATGTTTTCTCTTTTTTTGTTGTTGTTGTTGTTTTTTGTTTTTTGGAACAGGTGTTGTTTTACCCTTCTTTTATTTGACAGTTGTATTTGACTTGGCAAACTGAACACCCGTAAACAGGATTGTTGAAGCACCAAAGGATCTGAATGATGGGACGACCAGGGACGAGGTGTTGGATCTGGTATTTCTACTGTGAAGTGCTGACGCTGAACCCTGAACTCCACCGGAAGCAGCACATGGACCCGTCGAAGTTCAGGAAGCCCGACGTTGGTCCTGGGGGTGAGCATCGAGGAGGAAGTGTATTATTTTGTTCTGCACTACCTGCAGCCTCCCCTGATAGTTCTTGGTCAGACCAGAGTACCCAGATGAACTAACATAGTTCATATAACACTGTAAATGTTGACAGCAGCAGGCGTTTAAATTGTATGTCCTGTCTGTACAAAAATTTCAATTTTACCTTAGATTTACTGATGATGCCATCCGTAATCTGACCTCCACTAACCGCCTGGTCAAGGACCAGACCAGTGAATTTCAAAGGATTTACTATCAGCGGTTTCCCCATCACGCTCTGCGACAGGCTGGCGTCCGGGCCAGGGTGTACCCCACCTCACGCTCTATGACTGCTGGGATAGGCTCCAACCCCCCGCAACCCTTAATTGGACTAAACGGTTGAAGATGAGTGTGTGTGAGCTCCCCATCACAGGCTGCCTTGAAGGTGTCCTTAACAGAGAACCTTCTTTTAGATCCAAACAGGATTGATGGGGTCTTCCCCGAGTGTAGCGTTCATGATCGATTAACCATTCCCTAACAGACTCCAGTTCAGAGCTTAAGGTTTGCTGAATTTCATTGACATCTTTGTCAGCAACAATTAAGGCAGAATCATCAGCATACAATGTACAAGATTATGATCACTGACCACAGTAGGCGACACCCCACTATTGAAGATTTTATGGGGATCTGATACTATGATGAGATCTACAGTTGGGGGGTCACTCTAGTGGGGTCAGTGATGATTTGTGTCAGATAAAACACTGATCAACAGTTTTTCAGTGATTGATCTGGTACATGTTTCATTTTGTAACTTGTATTAAAACCATCGTAGATTAAACATTACTCTAATTTGTCATAAAAGTCACTCTGTTTTGGTGGTCGATATAAAATACCAGTCTGTATGGGTTTAATCCTTGGCAAAAGGATTTCAAACCATGCAGCCTCCAAGTCCACTTCCAGCTCTGGTCGGCAGTTGAACGTGATGTCACAGCAGATACACCCACCAACGTCGCCTCCCGCTCTGTTACGATCCTTGTGCGGCATCAGATATCCAGAAATCTCCATTTCAGCTTCAGATATGTTGTTATCTAACCACGTCAACCAGCTGGCTTAGTTTGATAGGTGAGTTTAATCTTCCTGAGCTCAGGTGATAGGCTTCTGACATTAACATGGAGAAATGTCAAATTTTTTTGACGCAGGTCACAGGTTGCTTGGTTATCCAATGCGGTCAGCTCACAGGGTCCTGGGTGCTGTTGAACATCACCAGCCACAAAAACCAGCAGTTTGAACAGGTAAAGTCCACCACCTTTCACTGGGCGCCGCCATGTTTGTTTACACTGGTGAAGGCACCCCGCCGCCACTGCTGTCAAATGGCCCCATAACAACAAGCAGACTCAGCACCCGTCATTTAAACCACCAAAACAGAGTTCCAGCACAAAATCTATCGATCAGTTCCATATCCAATGGATCCATGTTGTGGAAATTATCTCCCAAATCAATTTTGAGGCTTCTTACTGAAAAGAAATGTCTAAACTTGAACACAATTATGAGGGCCAGAAACAAAAAACGTCCTATCACCATATTTATTAGTCATGAGTTTACCAACATTCAGCAGGTGGCAGCAGCAAGAGAGCCGGTGTCGCCGACCGAACAGTCCCCTCTATAAATTGATCCGTCCTACCTTCACTGCGCATGTGTTGTTTGGGACCACAGCAGCATCTCTGAGTCTGACTCTGAGTTGATCAAAGGGAATAATGTGATTATTAATCATCAGATGACAAAGTAAAACCTCTTCAATCATTCTAAAGTCAGTCTGAAGCAGAAACGTGGTGATAATCGTATGGGGTTAAAATTGTCTCATTAATATTTGTAAATGCACGCAGGGTGATCTACAAATAATCATTGATTTGCAAATGTGTTCAGATATCCACAAATGCAAATTTCATATTTGTAACTTGTAAATTGGTCTTTGCAAATAATGTTGTATTTGCAAATAAAAAACTTAATTGGTAAAAAAAAAAAAATTACATTTGTAAAACTGGAAATTGTATTTGTGAATTGAGTTTCAGCATTTGTGGATCACCAATTACACACATTCATCGCTTTCCTCTGTGACGTAATTTTGAGACATTCTTTTCGCGAAATCCACACAGATCCACAAACAAATGCCTACTGATTCACAAATACACTCACGCACACTGGATATCCACTACATTTGCAAATACATTATTTGCAAAGACCAATTTACAAGTTACATATATGAAATTTGCATTTGTGGATATCTGAACACATTTGCAAATCAATGATTATTTGTAGATCACCGTGTGTGCATTTACAATTTTAGAGACAATTTTAACCCCATATAATCGAGGAGTCCGAGCTCCGAAATGACTCGTGTGTGTGGGGGCCTTATGGGGACCATCCAGCCTGACGCCAGCAGGCTTCTGCTGTTCCGGCTGATGCATTGTTATGTTTATTTCCCTTTGCAAATCGCCTTGAGGTAAATGGTAAATGGACTGCATTTATATAGCACTTTTTTTTTTCCATCTGCATCAGACGCTCAAAGCGCTTTACAATTATGCCTCACATTCACTCCGATGTCAGGGTGCTGCCATACAAAGGCCTTGCCCAAGGGCCCTTAGTGATTTTCCAGTCAGGTGGGGATTTGAACCCATGAGCTTCTGGACTCAAGCCCAACACCTTAACCACTAGACCATCACCTCCCCAGGTGATTTACGATTTAGGAGGTGGTTTAGGATTTGGTGCTATATAAATAATTGTAACTTATTTAAAAATAATCATTTTAACCTGTTCTCACTAAAAAGGTGTCAAATTGCTGTGTTAATTTTTTTTTTACCAAGGTTCTAATTGGCTGACTCAATTTGTGAGGTAGAAACTGAAGCACCACCCACAACAAACTCAGACTTTGGACAAGAACTACGAAGCAGCGCCCCCTTCAGGAGAGGAAAAATAAAGCAGTGAAAATAAATCAGATTATTTCAGCACAGCTACAAAACAGAACGTTGAACCGTCTTTTTAATATCTCCTCATAGTGACGTGGGTTAAGTTCATTGTTGTTTGAATCAAATAAAAAACCCAAACAAGCAAGCAGTTTGTTTTGTTTTTTTTGTTTTGTCATAACTGAAAAAAATAAACCTGTTATAAATTATTTTCATAATGCTTTACAAATCTTAAGTATGACTGCCCCCCCCCCCCCCAAAAAAAAAAAAAAAAAACTAGAGTTGGATCATCTTACACATTTCAGTGCACTACAGCAAAATATGATTTGTCCCCCCCCCCCAACATATACCTTTTTTAAGTACAAAAAAATCTGCAGCAGTTATAAACAATTTTCTGTCATCACAAAATCACCCAAACGTATAAAACATAAATTAAAATAAAATCAGACTTTGAAGTGCTGCGTGTGCTTTAAATGAATAAGTGCGGCGGCTCATCTGTCCAGCTCTGCCTGAAGGATCTCGCCCCAAGTCTCAGCGTCCAGTGGCACCATCTTCCGGCCGCGCAGTTCATCCGCCGAGCCCACGCGGCTGTACCGTCCTCGCAGCCAGTCTCTCTTCAGGCAGCTTTTGGTGTAATTCTTCACCAGAGTCACCTGGAAACAAAGCAGCCGTCAGCCAATGACATCATGTCGGCGCTGTCAGCGGGTCGACGCTTTGACTCCCTCACAGGTGGACGTGTTCTTGCCACCTTAAGACACTTTAATGAGTTGCTGCCATTGTTTTGTGTCAGTTACTTTTGTGCTCTGCTTTCAGACTCCGCCCACCTTCCAGGACAGACCGCCTCTTCTGTCTCCGTCCACTTCTCTCTGACAGATGGCTCGGACCAACATGCATTGGTTGCTCCACAGCTGCTCGCTGTCCTCGATGATGTGATTCCACAGCTTGCAGGTCTGTGCGGCGCTGCAAAGGCTCGCCGCGTCCAGCTCACCAAATATCTTCAGGCTCATTTCTGTTGGCAGTGTTTCTGCAAAGTTTTGGGGGAGAGTGTCCCCGGAACACGTTAAGGTGTTTCCTTCACAGAAGAAAAATACATTAGAAGACACCCATGTGGCCTCATCCTGCATAATCGCTCCGAGTCCGACGGTCCGGAGCAGCCTGAGAACACAGAGAGGTGGACAAAACATTATTAACACCCAGAAATTATGAGGATGTGAAAGAAAACTGAAAACTGTTCAAAGAGGGTTTGAGCAAAAAGCTGTTATTCAAAGGAAAAAAAAAAAAACAGATTTGAAGAACACAGAAAATATCCCACGACCCGATGGCAGATAAGCGGTTCAAGATGACTGAGTGAGAAATAGACCATAAATTGGGGGTGTTAAAAATACAAACAAAACCAGGTTAGCAAAACTGATAGCACATTTCGAAACGAAAATTGAATGTGTGTGTGGGGGGGGGAGTAAAATATGAGTGTAAATTCATAATTTCTTGCATTGTAACAAAAAAGAAGCTGTAAAGAGAAATCAATAAAATCCTTTTTCTCATTTTGGACACGGGTTCTATTTTGTACTTTCTAAAACGTTTTTTTTTTTTCTCTTAATTGAAATCTGACATATTTTTTGGTAACACCTGGACTCATACAGCACCTCCAAATCCGAGGCCATGGTTCTCGACCAGAAAAAGGTGCTTTGCCCTCTTCAGGTCGGTGGAGTGTCCTCGCCTCAAGTGGAGGAGTTTAAGTATCTCGGGGTCTTGTTCACGAGTGAGGGACGGATGGAGCGTGAGATCGATAGACGGATCGGTGCAGCATCTGCAGTGATGCGGTCGCTGTGTCGGACCGTCGTGGTAGAGAGAGCTGAGTAGGGGGGCAAAGCTCTCGATTTACCGATCGATCTATGTTCCGATCCTCACCTATGGTCATGAGATTTGGCTCATGACCGAAAGAACGAGATCGCGAGTACAAGCGGCCGAGATGAGTTTGAGATGAGTGGCTGGGTGCTCCCTTAGAGATAGGGTGAGGAGCTCGGTCACTCGGGAGGAGCTCGGAGTCGAAGCCGCTGCTCCTCCACGTCGAAAAGAGTCAGTTGAGGTGGCTCGGGCATCTTTTCCAGATGCCCCCTGGACGCCTCGCTGGAGAGGTGTTCCGGGCACGTCCCACTGGGAGGAGGCCCCGGGGAAGACCCAGGACACACTGGAGGGACTACATCTCTCGGCTGGCTTGGGAACGCATTGGGGTTCCCTGGAGGAGCTGGAGGAGGTGTGTATGGATCGGGAGGTCTGGGCGGCTTAGCTTGAGCTGCTGCCCCTGCGACCCGACTCCGGATAAAGCGGAAGAAAATGGATGGATGGATGGATGGATGGACACCTGGACTCTCCCTTGTATGCGACACGCCCACAGGATACGGACACGCCCTAAGTTTGTGTTACAAAGAAGGGGCGTGGCCAGCAGTAGTTTCCTTTTAAAACTACAGACACAGAATCAATTAAACACTTATTTTGCACTAGCTCAGTGTTTTTTGCGGCTGCTGCTAACTTTGTTTTTAATAACATTTGGTGACTGATATTACAGTGCTGCAAAAGTAACCCCTCAAAAAAAAAAAAGGAAACGCTTCTTCGTGCTTAAAGCTCGTTTAGCTTTAGCTAGCTTAGCTTAAGAAGAGTGTGAATTAAACGTCCATCTCCGCGCAGTTTTTACATATCAATATATATATGTGCTACAGTTGGATGATGTCAGTAAATTTTTTAAATGATGAACGACACCGTGACCCGGATATTAAAGTTTCTTACCGACGGACGGCCGCTTTGTTTGTTTGTTTTTAACTGACAGATTTAAATGTCAAAAGCGTTTGTGCGCAGGCGCACTGTGGCCAAAGATACTGCAGACTTCACCAAGATAACTCATCCACCGGGCCAAGTATCAACCAGTCCCGTAGAGTTAGGCCAAGATAACTCACTCACCACGAATCCAACGCATTTGTGTGTAAGTTGCGCAGTTTGTACTCAGAGTGAAACTGAAACATGAACATGAAGTGAAACTGCAATTTTGCTCCTTGTTTACTGCCTCGAATTCTATGATTGGGACACTTTTAGTTCTGACTAATTAAACTATACTAAATTAAATAAACAACGTTAATGTGCTGTATGAATCCCAGTAAAAATCCAAGAGCTACAGTTATTTTCAGGAGCTCTTACACACTGACTAATCAATTCACATATTTATTGTTTTATGGGGCAAAAATAAAGTTGAATGAAAAATGTTCAAACCAAAAAATGTATGAAGTTCTCACACACACACTCACTCACACACACACACACACACACCTTCAACCACTTAGTCCAGTTAAAGGTTGCGGGGGGCGGAGCCTATCTCAGCAGTCACAGAGCACGAGGTGGGTTCACTCTGGACAGGACGCCAGTCTGTCACAGGACCACATAGAGACAAAACAAACATTCACACCTACGGACAATTTAAAGTTTCCAGTCCATCTAACCTGCGTGTCTTTGGATGTGGGAGGAAGCCGGAGCACCCGGAGGAAACCCACACAAACACAGGGAGAACACGCAAACTCCACACAGAAAGGCCACGGGAGGCAATCAAACCCGTGACCATCTCGCTGTGAGGCAACAGTGCTAATCACTAAGTTCAGTAGTTGGCAAAACAAATTCCAGTAGGTGGCGGTAATGCACAATTTATTTTTGCTTGCCAGCCGTCAGGAAATAACACGAAGAAGAAAAATAAAAATAAACCACCGTTCTGCCTTTAAAAAATGACGATAAAACTTGATAAAATAACTTTCGTTTTTTGGATTTAATTCTGTTTCCTGAGCAGCAAATAATTATCCAGTTTATAATACTAAACAGGTAATAAACATGCAATTTAATGCTTAACTCGGCGTAAGCTAAATGTTAGCCAACTTTTTAGGACTAAACGCATTTATATTTTATATATTTATGTCTTAATTTCGAATCGAACAGGACGCTGACCTGATGTCCAACTTTGTCCTGGTCCCGGTGGACGGAGGGGATCCGGTTCAGGTTCCGTCCGGAGAGACGGTACTGGGCCGAGGAGCCCTGCTGGGGGTAAGTCCTCAGAACCAGAACCCACAACAGTCGTCAGAATCTTAACTCACATCAGTCCTTAGAACCAGAACGCACATCAGTGATTAAAACTGATGACAGCAGCGACACTCAGAACCTTCAGAACCACCTCTGGGTTTTGATCCTCATCATTTTGAGGACGTCACTTTATGTGTTTGTGGATTAAAGAAGCAGATCTGATCTCAGTCACCGTCTGACTCTGTACACAAACCATCAGACAAACGGTCACCTCCACACAGGTGACTGACAGGTCCACACAGGTGACTGACAGGTCCACACAGGTGATTGACAGGTCGGCCTTGTGGTGCTGTGTTGGTTATGGTCCTGAGCTTTTATGTGTCCTTGGGACTAGAAGGGTTCTCTTCCTCTGGGATGGAGAACTTTAGGACATCTGGATATGCCCTCTTGGATTCCATATTATTCCACGAGGTAGAATTTAAGGATCTGACCCGTTTATGATAACAGATCTGGAGCTGAACTGGAAACTGATGAGCTGATCAAAAAAACGTAATAAATAAATAGATGAATCAGTTGATAATTAATGTAATTGATGAAGGAGATTCTCAGACTGAATACTTTATCTGGTTTTGGAAACCGTCCCTGTGAAGAGTGGAGAAGATGTTCTGCAGAATCCATCAGGACTGGATTATCTTCAGAAAGCAGAGCTGTGGTCCTGAGATGTTTGTGGACACTCTATGACCAGAGTGTCCACAAACCAGACCAGGCAGCTCATCCCACATTTCCGTATCCTTGGCCAAGTCCCATAACTTCTCTTCCTGGGGGATCCCGAGGCCTTCCCGAGCCAGCTGGGAAATATAATCCCTCCAGTGTGTCCTGGGTCTTCTCTGGGGTCTCCTCCCTGTTGGACGTTCCTGGAAGACCTCCTTAGGGAGACCACCAGGGGGCATCCTCACCGGATCAAATCACCTCATAAATCTAAAGTATTGAGTAAGTGAGGATGTTGAGTTTTGTTGTTGATGTGTTTTTGAAGGTTGAAAGTTTATGTCCATGTTTGGTTTTTGTCTTGTCTCAGGTCAGTGATAAACGAGTGTCCAGACACCACGGGTTGCTGGAGAACCTGAACGGACAGCTCCACCTCAAACCTGTACGTTTGTTTTCTGTTTGTCTTCTGAGCGGTTTCAAGCTACTGGAAGCTGCTTGAAGTCGCTTGAAGCGACTTCAAGCGAGTTGAAGTGACTTCAAGCGACTTCAAGTGACTTCAAGCTTGAAGTGACTTCAAGCGACTTCAAGCAGCTTCAACTCCTGGAGGTTTCCTCTTCTTGCATGTTTTTCCTCTTCCTGATTGGTTGAGTCTGGTGTGGGCTGGCCTTTGATTGGCTGACTTCGTTGACGGCGTGTGGAGGTTAACGTGCAGCTCAGGTGATCTCTGCCTCTGAGTGTCTCTTTGTCCTTGGGTTTTAGACCCACGTGAACCCGTGCTTCATGCAGTCGTCCCTGAATGACGCCCCTCATTCTCTGGACAAAGACCGCTGGTTCCCCCTCCATCATGGAGACCTGTTCTCCCTGCTGCCGGGTCAGTACCTCTACAGGGTGGAAGCAGCCGGCGCAGAAGATGTCACTCCGAGGTATCTTCACTCATTCAGTTCCATGTCTGTGACTATTTATAGAAGGACATGGCGTGTCTGCTGTCTTCGCTGATGGGCTGAGTGTGCTCCTGGATAGTGTGTTGGCTGTTCAGACTCCGGGCTTTGGCTGAGTTTTCGTCTTATCTCATTGTCCCGATGCTCGCTCTGCATTTGTTGACCGAATGTTCTAAATTCAGCCGAAATCAGTTTGTGTTGAAGCTGCAGCTTGATTACAGTTTGGTCGAGTTTTAGTTCTCAGGAAATTATCAACTCATTAGATTTAAAGGCGACCCTCATCTGTCCGGTCCACTTCTCCAACTTTCAGATCACCAAGTTTACAGGAAACCAGATAACTGAAACCAGTTTTAACAGACTGGAAGACATTTCAGGAACATTTGGTGGACATGTTTGATTCTGAGGACATTCTAGAACAAAGAACCTTGCTCCCAGAGGTCACCGACCCTGCTCCCAGAGGTGACTCAGTTAACAGTGGGTGGAACCAGGAGAGTCACCTGCAGGGTCGTGACCTCCAGGAGGATCAGTGACCCATGTTATTGAACGGTTTTCTATGAATATCATTCTCCCATTGATTTACAACTTATTTATATTTTGGTGAAACAGCGCCCCCACCAGCACCTCTGCACACTTACGCACTGAAGGACTGATGTTTGAATTATCTAGTTTGATTAAACAGTAATCAGAAAAAAATCTTTATATTACAGCCCAACTGATGATGGATTTTTTGGGGAGTTGAGACCTGACACACTTTGACAGTTTAGCCAGCGTACGCCGACAGGCCCATTTCCACCGAGTGGTTCGGGTCAGCGTGGTACGGGTCATGACGGTGTGGCTTGGCTTGCGTTTCCACCGCCAGCTGAATGCTTTTGTTTGGTAGGCGGAGCATGTAGATGTTGATATGCACATCATCGAACATGCATACGGTTTTGCGTTGCCGCTCCCCTCCACACGGAGGCCAAACAGAGTAATTTAACATTTTTTTAAATTTAATTTAATTTAATTTTTGTCTTGGTGGATGATGGGATTTATTTCCATCCCATTCAGATTGCTGGAGAGTCGACTGATGTCTGTGATAAACGCTGACGTGAATGAATGAGGCGCTGTGACTCTTTCAGCTTTTGAAATACAGTAGTGTTCAGAATAATAGTAGTGCTATGTGACTAAAAAGATTAATCCAGGTTTTGAGTATATTTCTTATTGTTACATGGGCAACAAGGTACCACACTCTTAAGGCTATGAAATTGGGCTATTACTAAAAAAAAGTAGAAAAGGGGGTGTTTACAATAATAGTAGTGTGGCATTCAGTCAGTTAGTTTGTCAATTTTGTGGAACAAACAGGTGTGAATCAGGTGTCCCCTATTTAAGGATGAAGCCAGCACCTGTTGAACATACTTTTCTCTTTGAAAGCCTGAGGAAAATGGGATGTTCAAGACATTGTTCAGAAGAACAGCGTAGTTTGATTAAAAAGTTGATTGGAGAGGGGAAAACTTATACGCAGGTGCAAAAAATTATAGGCTGTTCATCTACAATGATCTCCAATGCTGTAAAATGGAAAAAAAAAAAAAAAACAGAGATGCATGGAAGAAAATGGAAAACAACCATCAAAATAGATAGAAGAATAACCAGAATGGCAAAGGCTCACCCATTGATCAGCTCCAGGATGATCAAAGACAGTCTGGAGTTACCTGTAAGTGCTGTGACAGTTAGAAGACGCCTGCGTGAAGCTAATTTATTTGCAAGAATCCCCCGCAAAGTCCCTCTGTTAAATAAAAGACATGTGCAGAAGAGGTTACAATTTGCCAAAGAACACATCAACTGGCCTAAAGAGAAATGGAGGAATATTTTGTGGACTGATGAGAGTAAAACTGTTCTTTTTGGGTCCAAGGGCCGCAGACAGTTTGTGAGACGACCTCCAAACTCTGAATTCAAGCCACAGTTCACAGTGAAGACAGTGAAGCATGGTGGTGCAAGCATCATGATATGGGCATGTTTCTCCTACTATGGTGTTGGGCCTATATATCACATACCAGGTATCATGGATCAGTTTGGATATGTCAAAATACTTGAAGAGGTCATGTTGCCTTATGCTGAAGAGGACATGCCCTTGAAATGGGTGTTTCAACAAGACAATGACCCCAAGCACACTAGTAAACCAGCAAAATCTTGGTTCCAAACCAACAAAATTAATGCCTCGCAGATGTGAAGAAATCATGAAAAACTGTGGTTATACAACTAAATACTAGTTTAGTGATTCACAGGATTGATAAAAAAGCAGTTTGAACATAATAGTTTTTGAGTTTGTAGCGTCAACACCAGATGCTACTATTATTGTGAACACCCCCTTTTCTACTTTTTTTTACTAATAGCCCAATTTCATAGCCTTAAGAGTGTGCATATCATGAATGCTTGGTCTTGTTGGATTTGTGAGAATCTACTGAATCTACTGGTACCTTGTTTCCCATGTAACAATAAGAAATATACTCAAAACCTGGATTAATCTTTTTAGTCACACAGCACTACTATTATTCTGAACACTACTGCAAGTTAATCGCCTTGTCTGCAGTGTTTGTTCGGTCTGTGGAACAGTTTGCCTCTGGCACCTTCATTGGTTATTTTTAAAGTTTGTTTAAAAACTCATCTTTTTTCTCTGGCTTTTGACACCACTGAGACTTAATTTGATGATTTGAGTTCAGTTTTATTTTGTGTTTCTTGTTTTTATGTTATTGTATCTTAATCTGTGTGATGCTTGTATTGTGCAGCGCCTCGTGTTAGCAGTGGCTGTTTTAAGGTGTTTTATAAATTAAGTTGTATGGTAAAATAAATGTTTTCATGTCAGCAAAAATAACGCTGATACCGATCTGTCCGTTAAAAGCTCGTACGGCTGACCGATGGATGGGCTGGACTTGATGTTCTAGATTTTAAAAAAGCTCTGAGACAAATCAAATGTATGAAATCATGGCCTGAAGTTCAGCCTTGATTTAAATTCAGACCTTTTTTTTAAAAAAAATTGTTGTTGTTGTTTCTGTGCAGATGTTTGTGTATTTTTCACTCGTTCATAAACTGAATGAGTGATTCCTGTCAGATGAATCTTAATGAAGATAAATGAGATTTTTTTGTTGTTTGTCCTACGTTTGTTCTGTTTGAAATATGATTGACAGAAGAAGAAGAACTGAACTGAGGGAGGAGGTTCTGCTGTGATAAAATCAGACTTGTTCTCCGGCAGGAACAGTCAGATGTTTGGAGTTGAAGAACCTCAGAAACATGCTGAGGCTCCGCCTCCTGTTGGACAGGACCAGGGACAGACTCCGCCCCCTGACCTTCCCAAGGAGTCCACTGTGGAAGAGGAAGCCCAGAGTCCCAACAGAACAGGGGATCAGGTTTGTTTACTCACAGCAGAACTTTCACAAAGAGAAAACCAGCGCCGTTTGTAACAACGTGAGGAGCTGAAACACAGACAGCCACCTGTGCTGCTGCTTTACTGCCATTATTACAGGTCCCAAGGTTCTTTCACATGATGGCCAAGCGGTCAGAAGGTTCTCAGTTGGTTGGCGAGGTTAGACCTTACTACTGTGAAGCGCCTTGAGGCAGCTTTGTTGTGAATTGGCGCTACATAAATGAAAGAAATTGAATTGAATCAATTCAAGAGCACCTGAGCCCAGTGCCCATGGAATATGGAGTCGTGTCAGGAAAGGGCATCTGGCGTAAAAACTGTGCCAAATCAGAACTTTATTTCACACAATGTTTGTATTCTGTTAAGTGTAAAGAGCTTCAGCGGAACCGAGGCATCATTTAACTGAAAAACCAAAACAAGCCAATCAGAGAGAAGAAAACACACACACACACACACACACACACACTGAGCACGAGTTAACTGTTCGATAAAATTTGACAGAGAACACACACGAGCTCAGCAACACAAAAAGCCCAAACGAGGGAATGGAACAAATGACCTCATGTAGGTAGTAGGATGTCAGTGTATCAGCGCAAAGTTCACATTTAAAACTTTCTTTTGACGGCTCATGGTAAAGCATAAACATCGACCAGCTTCATACACAAGAAGGACGGGTTTAAAACTAAATGTGTGCGTGACAGTGTGACAGGGAAAGAAGGGTTCGGATTAAACCAGGATCAGTTCTTGATTCGGTGACTCAGACAGCGTGAACCTGAATAGTCAGATTTTCAGCTCAGACTTCTTCACCTTCATGTTGTTTTTTACAGCGTGACTCTGCACTGTCGAAGGAGGCGGGGCGTAATCAGACGAACAGGAAGAGAGTTTACCGCCGTGGATGATGAGCGTCGCAGCAGCACCGAGCACCTCCTCCCACAAGAAAGGTCAAACCCGGATTTCATCTTTCTGTTACCCGAAACACAAACACAAGCTACAGCGAGTGTGTTTGACCTGTTGAATGTACTCAGGAGGTCGCGGGTTTGAACCCAACCTGGACTCTCTCTGTGGACTTCCTTGTGTTGAGCTTTTTGGGGGCTTTTATTTAAAAATGTGAATCTGTGTAAACCTGTGAAATGTATGTATTTATTTCTGTGTCCAATCAGCTGCAGAGAAAGCTGTGGGACCATCAACCAGTAAAAAGGCAGGGCCAGCCAAACAGGCTACACCCACCACAACCTCCTCCACTGAGGAGGTGGGGCTTAATGAGAAGGAAACGGCGCCAAAAAAGAAGAGGCAGAAGAATAACAAAGGACCTGCAGCTCCGACAAAAAATGTTGAGTCTCATTTTGCTTTCGAAGATTTAATGACCCCAAAATAACCTTTCAGGTGTTCTAGCTCCGCCTACTTCCTGTTCCAGAAATTGTCACCTGATTTAAGGACTTAAACGGCTGCGTTTTGAAGTCTGTTGAATCTATTATGAAATGTAAAACTGACTTTGTCTGTTCACATGACAAATAGGAGTGAGATCCCGATCAGACGCCGGTGTAAATGACTTATTTTGTTCACTTTAAGGATGATGTTGTGGACGAAGCCATGACGAGGCGGGCGGGCGAGTCCAGCAGAGCCGCCTTCAGTGATGAGTCTGACAGCGTTGCCTTGGAAACAGAGGGAGAGACAAAAAGAGGCGAGACATCCATGAAGAACGGAAACGCGCTGACGTCCAGCGACTCTGGGAACCAAACGGACGGACGAGTCAAAGCCATCGGCTCAAGATCCGAACCCACACAGCTCAAAGCCCGGCTCAGGACGCCGTGTCCGTACGGGAAGCAGTGCTACAGGTGCGTCACGCTAAGCACGTTTTCATGAACAGCTGCTCCCACGTCAAATTTAATTTATAATTGGAACGATTTTATTTTTTATCATCATGTGGGATGATTCAGGATTCCATAACAACGCTGTTGTTTTTAAATCATCACCGAGTGTCGCCGTTTCAGGACAAACTGAACTGTGGCAGACCGGCGGTCCAATCCGGGCGCTGTGGCTTTAATGATCCAGACCCACTAGAGGTCTGATCCCGGTCAGGAAGCAGCAGGTAATCCTTGTTCACGTCTCCGCTTTGTGCCTTTATCCAGGAAAAATCCGCTCCATTTCCAGGAGTGCAGCCACCCCGGAGACACCGACTACGAGGAGGAGGAGGAGCAAGAGGCGGACCGACCCGAGTGCCCCTACGGGACCGACTGCTACAGGTTAGTCCACCGGACTAAAGAGAACCAGTGAAAGGAATGATGGGAAAGCTGATGAAGTGAAGCCTTTTGGGGATTATTTTCTGGTTTTTGGAAATCAGGGAGAATGTTTAGCTGAACCACCTGTGTTCTTATCTTTTGAGCTAATTGGATTTAAAAAAGGCTGTTTGCCCCACTGGTTATATTTTACCACTTTATATGAGGGATTATAGCATAGGTCGGTGGGTCAAAGGTCAGTGACCTTAAAACAGTAAAAAATAAAAGTAAAAATCTACAAGCTCAACCAATAATTTACAGATTTTTTTGTCCAAAAATTGGGCAACTCAACATGCTTTGCTCAGGACAGTGTGTGTGTGTGTGTGTGTGTCAAATCACAACAAAGCTGCCTCAAGACACTTCACACTACTAACACACACACACTTTATTTAACCAGGTAAAACCTCATTGACATTTAAAATCTCTTTTCCTCTTTTTTGGTGGGAGGTGATGGTCTAGTGGTTAAGCGTTGGGCTTGAGACCAGAGGATCCTCGGTTCAAATCCCAGCCTGACTGGAAAATCACTAAGGGCAAGGTCCTTAATCCCCTAGTTGCTCCCGGTGTGTAGTGAGCACCTTGTATGGCAGCACCCTGACATTGGGGTGAATGTGAGGCATTATTGTAAAGCACTTTGAGCATCTGATGTAGATGGAAAAGTGTGATATAAAAGTCCATTTCTTTACCATTTTCCTAGAGTGACCTGACCAAGAAGCCAACACAACAACATGAACAGAGAGAGACATAAGTTTAATACACAACAATGTACGTATACACACACCCACACTTCAATAAATGAAATAAAATCACAACATCCAGCCAGCCTGGGATACAGGTACAGTTTCTAAAATTACATCATAAAAACATTTAAAAGCAGTCAGATGGTATAAAGGGAGTTTTCCTCTCAATCCCTAGTAGTCGACTTCAAACCTCCCCCCCCCCCCCCACTCCCCCAACCAATACGAGAACCTGAGTACACAGTTAGCAACAGCATTCAAAACATAGTGATGTGTGTGATTTCCACAACCAGGATTCAAACCCAGAGCTGCTTCTTCTTCAGAGGTTTCTTGTTTGAGTGATCAGGTTTCTTTGATCGTGTTTGAGTGATCAGGTTTCTTTGATTGTGTTTGAGTGATCGGGTTTCTTTGGTCGTGTTTGAGTGATCGGGTTTCTTTGATTGTGTTTGAGTGATCGGGTTTCTTTGATTGTGTTTGAGTGATCGGGTTTCTTTGATTGTGTTTGAGTGATCGGGTTTGAGTGATCGGGTTTCTTTGATTGTGTTTGAGTGATCGGGTTTCTTTGATTGTGTTTGAGTGATCGGGTTTCTTTGATCGTGTTTGAGTGATCGGGTTTCTTTGATCGTGTTTGAGTGATCGGGTTTGAGTGATCGGGTTTGAGTGATCGGGTTTGAGTGATCGGGTTTCTTTGATTGTGTTTGAGTGATCGGGTTTCTTTGATCGTGTTTGAGTGATCGGGTTTCTTTGATCGTGTTTGAGTGATCGGGTTTCTTTGATCGGGTTTCTTTGATCGGGTTTGAGTGATCGGGTTTCTTTGATCGGGTTTGAGTGATCGGGTTTCTTTGATCGTGTTTGAGTGATCGGGTTTCTTTGATCGTGTTTGAGTGATCAGGTTTTTCTTTGGCAGTGATGACATCTGACCACTTTTTGTTTACAGGAAAAATCCTCTTCACAGGAAAGAATACAAACACACTAAAAGACCAGGTAGGTTTTTTTTTTTATTTCTTGGCACTGAGATCCGTGAGTGTTGCGCTGAACTGATTCCTAAATCTGGATAAAGGTGCGCGGCTGGTTTCACCCACGAGTCAACTCTGCCGTTTCCATTCTGCAGCTCGCTCCACTCGAACTGCTGCCAACAAAACAGCCGCTGACAGCAAGGATGAGGACTTCAGCGATGAGGACAGCTTCATCAACGACGAGACTGAGGACGAGGGTGACGACTCAGACTACTCCCCTCCTGTCTCAGACGACAGCGAGAAAGAGGACATCAAACAGCTGCAGAAAGAGGCGAAGGCCTTTATGAGGCAGCGGGCGAAGACGGACGAATAAACAGAGGATCTGATTCCATGATGTCCACGTCCACTCATCTGTCTCACGCAAACGTGTTCATTGTTCTGACAAGATTCACATTTCTGTCTTCCAGATGCAATAAACATTGTGTGTCGCTGCTGTGCAGCTTGTTATTGGGTCGTGGCCGGAAGATCGGTTTGTTCCACTCATCAAGCTAGCCATCACAGCTAGCATAGCATCAGCGTTAGCTAACCGGCTAGGTTTGTTAGCCAAACACAGTCACTGCTCCATTATTAAATTAGTCTGAGAAGGAAAAGTTTTATTCATCATTTACATATGAAATCTGTTCTGTGTAGGTAACAATTGAACCACTAGGGGGGCAGCCACAGTCCACACCTGCAGATACTGATGGCGAGAGGAACACTGAAGGAAAACATGCAAACACCATGAAGAAAAGAATCGGGCAGGAATTGAACAACAGACCTTGTAGTTGTGAGGCAGCAGGTCCAACCGCTAAAGCACTGCTCCGCCTGTAAAGTGAATGTTCATAAAGTCTAATTTTAAATCTGACCGCGAACTGAAATGATCTGATTTTTGTTTACACGGCGAGAACTACAACCAGGACAAAGTCTCTAAAACCGAATTATGTGACCTTTTTCCGTCTCACAATTGCTGTGATGTCACACCAACTCGATGATGTCATATAGTAAAAACGGCATTATAGTAGACGTGGTTTTTGCTCTTGCACTTCTCCGTAGGTCCAGGATGTTGATTTAGCACAACTTTTACTCTGGACATCCTTTGGGACGGGTCACAGGTGACCTTGAACCTGTGACCTCCAAGGTACCGCCATCACGACGATTCCTAACACTTTGTATTTTAATTTGAAACCGTTTGAGACACAAAACTCTGAAACTGTCACAGAAATTAAAACACAAACAGTAACATAAAACTTACACCGATTTCTCACTAACAGTATGTTTCTCGCAGATTCAGTCAGTTTTTTGTAACAGACTGCCAATAAATCAGTTTTGTACTTTTATGTTTTGAAGTAATCATAAATAATAAATGTGCATTTGGGGATTTTCTATTGTTATTTTTGGAACATTTGTCTGCGAGGATGATGTGATGTGTGAAAAGTTAACTGTGTACATACGAAATATGCAAGTTAGCTAAGCACAGACTTCTCTTACTGAAGTAAATGTAATCAGTGACTTCCTTTAACAGCCAATCAGCAGCGTGCAAAATAACCAAATTTTACAGCTATCATTAGCTCGTTAGCTGGTTTTTAACTTATTGTGCGTCAGACTTTAGCTGCTAAAGGAGCAACTGAAGGACACGTGAAGTTAGCATTGTACACATTAGGTCAGGGGTCATTCCAGAAAGGGCCAAGAGGCTGCAGGTTTTCTTTGTAACCACCCACCAGGTGATTTCACTGATTATCACTTTGAGCAGATGGATCCATTAATCAGTGAAATTACCTGCTGGAGTGGGCGGTTACAAAGAAAACCAATCAATCAGTGAGGGTTAGGGTTATAACACACAGCTGGACATGAGACAGCAGTCATCCAAATACTTTTGGTCCTTCACAAATCTGAGTTTGTAATTTCTGTACAGTTACTTCATTTTAACATTAAGGTGCTGCGGTCACCTGTCCAAATAAATGTGGGCTGAAGTGTAAAACCACCTCATTGGTCCTGATGATTGATGGTAATGACTTTTGGAGGTGGAACCTAAAAGCAAACAAAGACCTGATTGGTTGAAGCGCCTGTCCGTTATTATTTTTGATCATGTATAAAGTCCAGAATGGGGTCATTTAATTGCTCATTTTCTTTTTGGGAATTTGGAGTGGGGAGGGGGCTCCAGGCCCACGGTGTCCCTCTGGTGCCGCTGCTGTTCCAACTCCAGTCCCATCAACAAAAACCTGAATTTTTCCAACAGGACTTTTGTAGCTGGTTTAGAACTGCATGTGGAGAAAACCAAAGAATCGTCTGACCCCACTGTGGAACCCTCTGGGGTCCTCGAACCACACATTGCAGGTTAGATTTGAACAAAAGCAGATCTGAGTGAAGGACATGTTTTGTTTCCTTCCTTATAAACAGACTGCAGGACAACTAACGTTATGGATTAAAAAGCTCCAAATAACATCTCCATCAGTGAAACAGAAAACATAGAAGAGACAAAATTATATTTACCATTTGAGATGAAATATTAACAGAAAAAAATGAACCACTGACTACAGGACCTTTATTTTGAAGGACCAGGAAAATAATATTGAAAGGAGAGATTATATCCTGAAGACCCAAAACCTAAATTCTGCATTATTGAAACCTTTATTCTGGAGGAATAGAAAATATATTCTGCAGGATCATAACCTTTATTTGGAGGAAAGAATTTATTCTGAAAAGACCAGAGAATGTACTTTGAAGAAAAACCTTTGGTTTGTATGTGAATTTTTGTTCTAAATCTGATCGAAGAAAAACTATTCTCTTCCACTTCCAGGATGAGATTTATTTAGTGGCAAAACATTTATTCTAAGGGAATATTAAAAATAAAGTTTTATTTTGAAAGAACAGAAGCCAGGAGCAAACTCAGGCTAAAGTTTAGAGCAATAATTTTATTAGAAAAACAGGTCAAAGGTTTTCCTCATGTATGCCGGCACAGAAACAACCAGAAAAAAAAAAAAAAAAAAATTCAGCATCCACCTCACTCGTCTGTTTGGCTCCGCCCATCACACCTGCATTCCTACTTCTTGGCGTAGGTGATCTTCATGGCACAGGTGGCTGTGATTCGGAAGCCCTGCAGCGCGTCTTTAGCCACACCCCCCTGCGTCTCACTTTCAAATTCCACGAAGGCGATGTCGTGTTTCCCCGGGACAAGCCGAACCTCTTTGAATCCAGGGAACCTGTGCAGCACAAAACCCCACTGTCAGTCATGTTCCACGCCCAAAAACAGCAGCCAGATGAGCGGGATACTGACTGGTTGAAGAGCATGGACAGCATCATCTCATTGGTCTCCTCGGGCAGGTTACTGAGGAACAGGATGTGATTGGGCGGGTTGTCCGGCACCTGAACATAGACCAGGATCAGTTCTACCACAAAACCGGCCTTTTGGATTAGTGTGTGTGTGTGTGTGCTGAACTGGGAGCGCGACCACTTCTACACCCGTATGTTTCCCACAAAACTTAACAAAAAGCCCAAAGGGGGCGGAGCCAGGAATGTTTCCTGTTTAATATCATAAACATCCCATTTTATTAATAAGTCAACTTTATTAAACCTGGTTAAAATGGGAGAACTGGTTTTATTTGGACACAGTTACAATTTGAGAGAAGTCACCGTGAAGGGGCGAAGTCAGAAAAAAAACATTTTTAAGATCCCTGCCCACTGGCTGTGATTGGCTGAGCAGTAAATGGAGCTGAGATTTCAGGCCAGCGACAGGAATAATTGTATTTTTTTTTTTTTGTTTCCTGATTCAATCTATTTAATCTTCCAGCACTGACAGGAAGTGACACACACAGTTCTGAGGCACCGCAGTAACATGACACCACTCAGACGTGTTCAGCCAATCAGCAGCTCGGAGCAGGCAGAGTTCAACATGAATGGTGCAATCGGTTCTTACCTGGACTGCTGGCATGTGCACCGGCGTGTTTAGACCCTGGAAACAAACAAACGTGACTGAGGATCCTTCAGAGCAGAAGCATCATGGGACAAACGAACATTCAATCACGTCACATGTTTAACTTTCACAAGCAGACATTAACATCAGTATTAAGACAGCTGAGGTTTGTGTGTTTATACATTCACAAACAGTCGAGTTCAACATCACAAACAACAACAGCAAAAACTTTCCTGATCTGCCCAGCAACATGCTGCGGCCTGATTCTGGTTCATTCTTCTCGCTTGGTGGTGCCAACATGTGGAGCGCAGCTGAAACCTTCACTGGCAACACAAGCTTCACTCACCACAGTTGGTTTCTTCGCCAGGTTTGCCGCAGACTCTTGGGCCTTCTTCTTCTTCTCTTTTTTCTTCTCCTTGTCGCCAAACGTGCCCTTGACTTTGGCGATGACCTCAGAGTCTGTCTTTGCGTACTGTATCCTCTGGAAGAATCAACACGGAGACATGAAGGATACTTTTTGGTCATGTGTCCAGTTATTTAGTGTTTCAAACAACATTGTTCATGCATCACATGATTAAGACATGGCCCTGCCCCCAACCAGAATCCAACATGTACAAAATAAATAAATAAAAATCTTCCAGCTGGAGATGTAATTTTATTTTTCTTTTCTTTTTTTGCCTCCTTGCTCTCGGCCGAGACGGTCGCATTTTTCTCTTCTCCCTCCCTCCTTATCTTTCCTGCTTCTGTGGCGTGTTGTCTGTGAGGCTGCCAGCTTTGCTCTTCTGGAAACAGCAAAAATGGATCTGTTAAAGTGGTCTCTGAACGCAACTGACACTATTTTTTCTACAAGACACTCGGGAGCGGAGGATCCGACCTGTCCTGCCGGGACACGTGATGGGTTACGTGATGGACAGTTGGAGGAAATGGCAGGTCATGTGCCTTTACACGCTGTCTGTGGAGGACGTCGAAGATGTGTATATATTTTGCATGGTGGTGACCGGGTTCCTGCTGTGTGGAGCAGGCATAGCGCTGGTTTACTGGAAAATTAAAGTGGAAGCAGCAATAATTGGCCCGTCCAGGCTGCCCCACATGATTGATTCGATTGGAAGGGCAGTGTCAGCTCAGTCGGCGGGTGTTAACCGCGCGTTGGATACCATCTCGGGAAGAATGGCTGCACTGGAAAACCGCATTGATCGTCAGTAATGACCACATCTCCTCTCCTAATTCAGATGTATTGAAAGCCACTCTGTCTCAGACTGTGGAATCTTTCAGGCATCTGCTAATCTGGATTTTCATTCGGCTTCCCAAAACACAGCTGCACCTCAAGGCCGCTGTGATAAAAACCTCCTGGAAGAAGAAGAACGCTCATGCCTCACTCCCCTGGTCTCCCCCGCCCTCAGCTTCTCCAGCTCTGATGTTGACTGTGGACAGTGGACTGTTCAGGGCTGGGCCCCTCCTCCCTCCAGAATGGACGAACAAGGCCGTTGATGGCGCCTAAAGGCGGCCTCCGGGTGTTCTGTCTGATAACTGGACTCTTACAAATCTCGGTCGTCGTCTCTCGTCCTGTTGTTGTGTGTGATCATTGTTCATTGTGCTGATGGGTTTTTTCATACATTGCTGCTGCATGATTCAATGCAGCAGCAAAGAAGGTTTTTCTTTCCCAAGTTTTACCTTGTGTGTGCTTTTTACAACCCCTGGCAAAAATTATGGAATCACCGGCCTCGGAGGATGTTCATTCACTTGTTTAATTTTGTAGAAAAAAAAGCAGATCACAGACATGACACAAAACTAAAGTCATTTCAAATGGCAACTTTCTGGCTTTAAGAAACACTAAGAAATCAAGAAAAAAAAATGTGGCAGTCAGTAACGGTTACTTTTTTAGATCAAGCAGAGGGAAAAAAATATGGAATCACTCAATTCTGAGGAATAAATTATGGAGTCATGAAAAACAAAAGAACGCTCCAACACATCACTAGTATTTGTTGCACCACCTCTGGCTTTTATAACAGCTTGCAGTCTCTGAGGCATGGACTTAATGAGTGACAAACAGTACTCTTCATCAATCTGGCTCCAACTTTCTCTGATTGCTGTTGCCAGATCAGCTTTGCAGGTTGGAGCCTTGTCATGGACCATTTTCTTCAACTTCCACCAAAGATTTTCAATTGGATTAAGATCCGGACTATTTGCAGGCCATGACATTGACCCTATGTGTCTTTTTGCAAGGAATGTTTTCACAGTTTTTGCTCTATGGCAAGATGCATTATCATCTTGAAAAATGATTTCATCATCCCCAAACATCCCTTCAATTGATGGGATAAGAAAAGTGTCCAAAATATAAACGTAAACTTGTGCATTTATTGATGATGTAATGACAGCCATCTCCCCAGTGCCTTTACCTGACATGCAGCCCCATATCATCAATGACTGTGGAAATTTACATGTTCTCTTCAGGCAGTCATCTTTATAAATCTCATTGGAACGGCACCAAACAAAAGTTCCAGCATCATCACCTTGCCCAATGCAGATTCGAGATTCATCACTGAATATGACTTTCATCCAGTCATCCACAGTCCACGATTGCTTTTCCTTAGCCCATTGTAACCTTGTTTTTTTCTGTTTAGGTGTTAATGATGGCTTTCGTTTAGCTTTTCTGTATGTAAATCCCATTTCCTTTAGGCGGTTTCTTACAGTTCGGTCACAGACGTTGACTCCAGTTTCCTCCCATTCGTTCCTCATTTGTTTTGTTGTGCATTTTCGATTTTTGAGACATACTGCTTTAAGTTTTCTGTCTTGACGCTTTGATGTCTTCCTTGGTCTACCAGTATGTTTGCCTTTAACAACCTTCCCATGTTGTTTGTATTTGGTCCAGAGTTTAGACACAGCTGACTGTGAACAACCAACATCTTTTGCAACATTGCGTGATGATTTACCCTCTTTTAAGAGTTTGATAATCCTCTCCTTTGTTTCAATTGACATCTCTCGTGTTGGAGCCATGATTCATGTCAGTCCACTTGATGCAACAGCTCTTGAAGGTGTGATCACTCCTTTTTAGATGCAGACTAATGAGCAGATCTGATTTGATGCAGGTGTTAGTTTTGGGGATGAAAATTTACAGGGTGATTCCATAATTTATTCCTCAGAATTGAGTGATTCCATATTTTTCCCCCTCTGCTTGGTCTAAAAAAGTAACCGTTACTGACTGCCACAATTTTTTTCTTGATTTCTTATACTGTTTCTTAAAGCCAGAAAGTTGCCATTTGAAATGACTTTAGTTTTGTGTCATGTCTGTGATCTGCTTTTTTTCTACAAAATTAAACAACTGAATGAACATCCTCCGAGGCCGGTGATTCCATAATTTTTGCCAGGGGTTGTATATGTGTTCATGTACCGGGCCGGCTTATGTGTGTTGTGTGTTATGTGTGTCGTCTGTCGTCATGAGGCCGGTCATGGTTTGCTCAGCCCTGCTGTTGACCTAAGGCAGGCTATACATCTGGAGCTGGTCCCCGGGCGCCTAAAGGCGACTTCTGCTCCTAACTGGCAATTAGGATGGGTTAAATGCAGTAAACACATTTCATTGTGCAGGGAACATGTTCCTTTGTGCATATGACAATAAAATCCTTTTGAATCCTTTGAATCCTTATAAACTCATGATTAATTTGTTCCAGGTGTTTCTGAATATTCTGGTTGTTAGCACAGAACCTCCTGGAACTGTTTGAAAGTGTCAAACTTGTGATCGACTGACTGCAAACTGCACCTCCTGAACCCGCTCATCTGCTGACTGACTCAATTAAACAGCTGCACTGTAAACACTCTGAAGGATTTCAGGGTGGTTTTTGGACACATTAGAGCTTGTGAGGATCAGGCAGCTCAACCGTATCAGGAGCTGGTCTGGGTAGACCTGGATCTGATTCCCGGTCTGTCTCTTTGGACATGTCTGTATCACCCCAGGTCACCCAGCTGGAACTGGGTACTGTTCCTGTGTGGGGACCATGGCTGATATGTGACTAAGTGCATGAAGTAAAAGACTGCTTTGGATCCAGCTGCTGTTCCACAGCGGCACGGCAGTCAGGGTGTTTCTGACGGGAGAAGCCGGTGGTCCCTGCATGTGAAAGCTGAGTGTGAGTTCTATCAGATTACCATGGGCTTGTTGTAGAACGGGAAGCCCTGCAGTTGTCTCAGCGCGTTGGTGGCCGCTGTGAGCTCTTTAAAGACAACAAATGCCTGTCCCCTCATCTTCATCGTCTTCATGGCCACGATGTTGATGATCTGACCAAACTGAGAGAAGAGTGCGTACAGCGAACGCTTCAGCTCTGGAGGACCGACACCAGAACCAGACAGAGTTCAGCACAAGGTACCATAAGAATGACAAAACCTGCTTAAGAGCAAAAAGTCAGAAAAAAGTGTGGTTCTGCATCACACACCTGCAGGATCAATCTTACCTTCTTTCTTGACTTTGTCGTTGATGTTGTTGATGTAAATTGTGTGATTTGGTCGGATGTCCATGATTTAGTCTAATAAAAATCTGAAAGTTAATGTTTACATCTACCAGACACTGAACTTAGAACATCAATATGTTCATCAGCCCTCCAACATCATGCAAAAACCTCTTCAACATCACCAGAAATAAATACACAAATCTAAAATGTTTACAAGGAATCTAAAAGTCAGAAAACTATATCAAATGTGGGATGCAAACAACTGTTCTGTCTAAATATCTTCAGTTCTGACACTTTTCAGTCAAATTACTAAATATTTTCAAAATTAACCATTTGTACTCAGTTACATTTCCTTTATTCACAACATAAATGTGTTTTATAGTAATTTATGTATAATTTTCGAGCACTGTCAATGTTTGAATCTTTTAAGTGTGTTTAGCAGCAGGTGGTAAATACTTAAGACTACAGTTTACTTATTTATAGCAGTTACATTTATTTATAAACAACAAATTAGCATTAGCTTAGCCACTTAATTGTTAGCTATGAAGCTAATGACTGCCCGAAACGACTCATTTATACGGCTTTGAAATCTCAACAATATACAAGCATTCCACATTTAATAACTGTCCTAATAATCTGGTAAATAGCCAAGAAAATACCACAAATAATCCTGATTAATAATATTAACATACACTCACTTCAAAGCCACACACGGGCCACATTAAACCGGAAGAACTACAACTGCCGGCGTCTGTCTTATCCAGCATTCACCTCTACTGCCACCAGCAGGCCAGGAGAAAACTGCAACATTAGTGGATTTCCAAATTGTTTAAATTAATAAATGATTCCTAGAGTTTGCTTGACTGGTATTAAGTTTTCATTCTTGCCTAAACTAATCATAAGACCTCTTTTGTTTTTATACATAGTTTTAGTCCAAATTTTGCAAATATCTAATAATAATGCAGTCAACATGTTGCATGTTTAATTTTGTAATTGGATCATAATTCAGGAAAACATCTCTAATCTTATTAACATTAAGATGTTTTCCTGAATTATTTTTTAATCCCATGTTCGTTTGGGGTTTGAAACTGCTCAAGGACACTTCAACACCCAGACTCAGCCAGGATCAAACCCGCTACAACCTTCCCCTGACTTACTTAAATTTGTCTTTCACTGAATTTATCCCTTTGATATATTTATGATTAGTGATCGATGGATTAATGACGGGAACAATACATAAACTTCATGATGTGACTTGTTGGAACAGTTTTTCAGTCTTTTCTTTTTGAGTTGGGGGTTAGTTTACTGTGGTGGTCACGTGACACCAGCACAGGTAGTCGCTGTCTGTTTTTAATCGCTGTAGTTTGTCTGCTGTTGGCTTCCGTACATCAGCTGATGGTGCTTTGCTAACATGCTAACGGGGCGAGCGGAGCGTCTGTCTGCGGTCTGACGGACGTGTTGATTAACGGCCGTCTGTTGCCGCATTTTTACCGGCTCCCTTCGCTCATCTCAGCTGTAAACTTTGTCATCTTTTTTTTACTTTTGTCCTCTTTCGCCTTCCGTCGGGCTCACACTCGCGGTTTTTTTTGTGGAAGTAGCAGATGCTAGTTGGCTAACTAGCTGTGTCTGTGTTAAGTGGACCCGGACGGAGCGCAGGACTCCGGGATGTGCGATGGCATCGGTTCGAGTGGCTGTCCGGGTGAGACCCATGAACAGGCGGTACGTTTGGGACACGAAAACAGCTTCTGAGTCAAAGTTCTGTTTGTAGTAAATCACGTTTTGTGACGCAATGGTCACAGAACTCTGAGCTCAAACGCTTTATAAAGCTTTTTTTTTTTTTTTCTTTTAGTCACCTGTTATATATTTACAGGTGTTATAGGTGTGTTTCTGGAGCGATACACACTCAGAAATACAGATTTAATTTTGAAACGTATTCAAACTGTGATGCTCCTGATCTCTGTTATCTGTTTCGTTCACATCAGTGGTTGAAGTGACCTCAAACAGCTTTTTTTCCCCCCTCCCTAAACTTTTTTTTTTTTTTTCACTGAGATGGTTCTTCGTGTTATTTAATTTCAAGCTTGCTCACTTGGAAATGATATTTCATAAACCGGGTGATTTCACTTGAATATATTTTGGTGAGGTGAAAACATAAATACAAAAACAGACCAGAACATCAGCATTACACACATGAAGGGTTTTCCAAATATTCTTAAATATTATGTAAAAAACAAACAAACAAAAAAACAACTTATAAAATAAGTTATTGACTACAAGATGGCAGAGAGTCTGGACATTTAGGAAATAGCTCTCACAAGAAACTATGTTCAAGATCTAACCTCACCAACCCCATTGAGCGAGAACACAGTGACGGTGGTTAGGAAAAACTCCCTCTGGTGTTTTTGAGGAAGAAACTTCAAGCACACCAGACTCAGAGGGATGACCCACTGCTTAGACCAAACTAAGTACAAAAATGAACAAAAAACATGATTGGATTAGAATCACCGTAGGTTTGGCTTTTTCCAAAGGGAAAATTCTTCAAGCTGTAACTCGCGATGATTATTGATTTTAGTTGGGGGGAGAGGTGACTGAAGGGAAACCAGTATTTTGGTGCTTTCGTCACCCCTAATCACAATAACCTGTAACTGTGTTTTAAAGAATCATTTTATTTTTGTTTGAAAGTGGAGTTTAGGTCATTCTTGTACCCATACAAAGCATAGACAAATAATGATCAGAAACCATAATATTTAACTATGAACATTGCTGTTTATGGTTAGTATTTTTCTAGTTAAGTGTGTCCGGTTGGTTGTGGGTTTTTCTGTTTTGGTTGGTGGCTATTTTGTCGAGAACCTGCATGAGTATGATCCAGTGTTTCCTTGCAACTTACTCAAAGTGTGTTCATCTGTTTCTAGAAAGTTTGTCCTCCACTGGAGCTTACTGTTTTTAAATTGTGTTATGTGACAGAGCTCGCTGAAATCACAGCTTCAGCATCACTTGTGATTGGTCTTAAACATAATGTTTGTCAAAGGATACGCAGATGATATTTAGCTGTTTCTCCTCCTGGGTTGGATCTGCAGAACTCTCTGGATAATGGCAAATTATATCTAAATGAATTGAAAATTGTTGCAGAATTTGACAGTCCAAATGTTAGTGTGAATGGAGAATGTGTTAATAAATTAAAGTTTTATTTTTAATGGAAACAATTCTGTTTTAAAGTGTTTTGTTTTGTTTTTTGAGATCCTTCACCCCAGAGGTATTGGGTATTTCTTTAACATGAAGGATGTGGTTCAGGATGGAGGGGTGGAGACAGAACGTTTTCTCTGAGCAAACATGAAGGACTGCTGGTCAATTTAACATTCAGGGTTTAGTGATCTTCAGCAGGATTCTCTGGGAAATAAAAACCAAAATGCACAAAATAATCACTGATGTTTAAGTTTGATGCCATTCAGTCACCTGTACAGAAATTCTCAATAAACCTGCGTTTTACCTACAAACCTAGTTTGTTCAGACTTCTCATTTTTGAACTTTATCAGTTTATTTTGATTTCCTGAAATGAACTAGTTTTAACTAGTTTACAAAAAGAGTGTCAGACAGATTAAAGAGCTTAAAAAGTATTTCAAACATATTTTTAAAGTTACTTCAATTAGAGTTGTTTCTTTTTTCACTGGTGTTAAATTGTTTTAAACCTGCAGTAAAATACTCAAAAGTAGTTTTTAATGTAATTAACTTGAGCTTAATTTGGATTAAAAAAAACTGTCTTAAACCAAAGACCGGGTGGTTTGAGGTACTTTAAAGATGTGATGGGTTTGAGGCTTTTGTTAAGTTACTAAACTACATTTATTGGCCAAATTAGATTTTATTTTTTTAAACATGTTTGTTTAAAACAATTATTTTAAATGTGGCTGGCATTTGTTTTTTTCTATTTTAATATTTTATAAATGAAGTCATTAATTGTGTACATAATTTGTAGAGCAAATAGCTCAGTGGGACAGGAACGTGGCTACTGATATCTAGACCTGGGTTCAATTCTGGTCACACTAACAGTCTGTCCTTGCACAAGACACTTCATTGGCATTGTCTCAGTCCACCCAGCTGTGAATTGGTACCAGCCTGGGCTGGGGAGTGAAAATCATTTTTAGAGTGATACAAAAAAGTTTAATCTTTCATCTCTTGAGATTTGAAAGTTCTTAGTTTTTAGTTGTTTGTTTGTTTGTTTTTTGTAATTCTTTATTTTTTTAAAACACAGGGAGAAGGATCTGAGTGGAAAATGTATTATAAGGATGGAAGGCACTAAAACAACCATCACCAACCTGAAGGTACAGCTTATTTATTTTAACTGGACATTTTTTAGTCTACAGTTCCAAGGCAGCTTGACTTTCCAGAAATGTTTGCCCACCAGACACTCAGCTGTGTCGATTTGATTATTTTTCAGTCATTGCAGACTGTGGGGGCGCTGTACACTTAGCACTGATGCATTTGAACTGTCAGGTGGCCTAAGCTTGGTGGAGCAGGACTCTTTCCAAAAAAATCATCCTGCTTTTTGACCAGCATTAACCTCTGCTTCTTCAGATGTTTGAATTCTTCAAACATCATGGGTCAACTACAGGTCATCAAGATGACCTGTAGTTGACCCACATTGACCTGTAGTTGACCCATGTTGACCTGTAGTGGTCTGTAGTTAGCCCTCATTGACCTATAGTTGATCCACGTTGACTTGTAGTGGTCTGTAGTTGACCCACATTGACCTGTAGTGGTCTGTAGTTGACCCATGTTGACCTGTAGTGGTCTGTAGTTAACCCACATTGACCTGTAGTGGTCTGTAGTTGACCCACGTTGACCTATAGTTGACCCACGTTGACTTGTAGTGGTCTGTAGTTGACTCACGTTGGCCTGTAGTTGACCCACAGTGGTCTGTATCTACACAGTTGATGTTGTTTCCACAGATTCCTGAAGGCATCATCAGGGATTCAATGAGGGAAAGAACCAAAATCTTCACGTACGACTTCTCCTATGACTCAATGGACTGCAGGAGTTCCAATTTCATTTCTCAGGAAAAGGTAAAGGATTTTAAAAGTCCCAACGTCAAAAACACGTTTGAGAAAACACAATGTTTCTCACGCTGGAAAGCCTGAGTAGTGCATCTACAGTCCTGGTTATTCTTAATCCTGATTAAATGCTGAATAGTTTGAGTTCAGAAGTAGTGGAAGTTAATTTCATTATTATTTAAAAATAATACTTTATTTATTTGCCTGTGTGTTTTTGTTGGATAGTTACAGGATTAACAGACTGTTAAAGCTCTTTTCTCTTTCTTTCTTTTTTTTTCTCCCATGTAGGTTTTTAAAGATTTGGGCTTTGACGTGCTGAAGGCAGCATTCGAGGGCTACAACGCCTGCGTCTTCGCCTATGGTCAGACCGGTTCAGGAAAGTCTTACACCATGATGGGAAACCCAGTGAGATCATCACCTCTTTTCTGATCTCTTTATCATTTACCTTTCAGGCCTTGAGATGGTGCTCTTTCCCTCATTCACCAACCTGCAGACATTTCTAATCAGTGCAACTGAAGGCTGCTTATGACCATGACTGCATTATCGCCGATGGTGCTGTCGTACTGTGTTTGACAGAGTTTGTAATCCTGTAGACAGCTGATTAGTTTGCAGTGTCAAAGGTTTTGAAGTGTTTGGGTTTAATCCAGCGTTTATACCACAGTGAGGGTTTGGCCACGTGATGTCCAATCACTTCTTCTGAGCTTCCACAAGCAAAAGCAGCAGTCGTGTCTTTGACTGACTGGGGGTCAGAGTTCATCTAAGTTTATCTGCAGCTGATGATTTTATCACGGAGGAATTTTAATGTTTGTCAAAGCAGGAAGACGTGAAAAATAATGAAATCATTCTTACAAAACCTGGTAAAAAGATCAAGTTTGACCTGGAATAAAAACAAATCCATAAGTTGTGATGGACACAAAGGGGCAAAAAGAGGAAAAAAATGTTTCTTCTGTTGAAACAGATTTGCAGGTTGGGGGCAGGTTGAAGGATTTTTAGGAAATGTCTAATATGCAGATAGTTATTATTCTGGGGGTGTAGTCGGGATGTTTTACAAGGCTGAGTTTTAACACTCTAACACTTATTTGTATGTGATTGTGTCAATGTGCTGGATATAAAATAATAATTATTATTATTCTCCTTTCAGGGAGAGGCGGGTCTGATTCCGAGGATCTGTGAAGGTTTGTTCAGCCGGATCACTGAAGCCACTCGTTGGGATGAAGCTTCATTTCGCACAGAAGTCAGGTGAGTCCAGAGTTAAACAGGTGAGGGGCGGGGCCAAAATGACCGTTTGCACATTTCTGAATTTATTGCTGAAAAACAGCTCATTATGGTTTCTCCTTGATTCTGTGCACAGAGTCCAATAATCAGATGAGAATCACAAAGATTCTCATGGACTTTGACTCGGTGTCACTTTTCACCCTCGTTGGTCACAATTAACTCTCTTTGTCCAAAAGACTTCAGGCTCTCTTTGTTCTTGACTAAACATATCATTTTGTCTTTAGTTTTTCATTTTCTGCTTTAGTCATTAGTTGTGTTTTATATGAGTTTTGTGTGGAGATTCCTGAGTGACCACGTTGCGCTGTTTGATTGACACCGTCGTTTTAACACTAGGACTCCCAGAACTCTAACGACTCACTATCACTGGAGCTGACGACGGACCAAGAGTTGTCCGAATCCCCCTCATCTAAATGGTTCTTTTACAGAAAATCGTCACCTAGAATCCATTTAGAATGAATCGCTAGCTGTCTCCTTATCAAACAGTGCGCCAGAGTGGTGGTTGCTAGGCGACGCTCGCGCCAACACTCAGCCGTGGAATAAAAAATACAATGCAAATAATAGGGCCATCAAAATAGCAGCTGCAGTAGTTACAGGTAGAAATACTTATATCTTCTTTTTCCTTTTTTTTAGAGACACAGGAACAAACAGGACAAAGGTTTAGACAAAGTCAGGACACCAGGAAGAGATTGGTTTTACGAAATTAACCAGATTAAAATAAATAGATAAATTAACCAATCGTAATTAACCAGAGTTATGACAGGTCAAACTTTCAAAACTGTCAGATTGACTATCCTGGCAATTTTAGTGTTAAACCAGCTGAACCTGACCCTGAACCTGATCCTCAGGGATCCACTGATCTACACACTTTTAGTCACTCCCTGTTCTGACACAAGATAATATGCTCATTCAGGCGTCTGTTATCATTCGACCAGTGAGGAGTTAATTTGATGTCATGTCTAGTTATTGTTGTTTTTCTGCCACCAGTTACCTGGAGATCTATAACGAGCGGGTGAGAGACCTGCTGAGGAGGAAATCCACTCAGACCTACAACCTGCGGGTGAGGGAGCACCCAAAGGACGGGCCTTACGTGGAAGGTAAGAAACCACCACACACCAAAAACATACAGTAAATAAACTGTACACCTGTAGCCTGTTTCCATCTGATGCAGACACCCAAAGTGCTTTACAATGATGACTCACACAGACGTCTGTGTGCTGACCTGCACACTGGGACCAACCTGGGTGTTGAGGGCACTTTAGTGTGCACTACTTTTTCAGTTTGTTTGTTTGTTTTTTTTCCACGGTTTTGTGTGTGTGTGTGTGTGTGTGTGCGTGCGTGTGTGTGTGTGATTTATTCCCCCGGGGATCTCCTTCCGTGTCGCCACCTCCCTTTCCTCTTCAAAACATGATATTGTCTTGTTACATTCTTCTCTCCACCACACTAATACGATCAATAAATGGAATAGTTTTGACAGTGTTGAATGTTTAGTCTCCAAAGTAAAGGTCAAACAAGGTCTATGTCTGTTGGATTCTATGACATGTGACATGTTACCCTGTAACATGATATGGATGATACATGGTCCAAACTATTCCTTTTTAAAACCGTGTTAACTCAACTAGTAATTTGTATCACGTTTTACCAAAATTGGAGCAACTTTAACTTTTGACCCCTGTACAAAATAAACTGACCTTTGTCACCATTCTTGCTGTTTTTATCCTGTAACTCCATAGAATTCAGTTACAGATAGTCCAAACTATACCTTTTTGGAATCATTATGATCAAGCAAATAATGTGGAATATTTTTCAATATGATTGGAGCATCTTTTAATTTTGACCTCTGTGTAATTCTTCAATTGACCTCTACCTGACCACCGATTGAAAAGTGAAGTGGCCAATTGTTTTTGTTTTTTTCTTTTTCAAAATAGGAGTGTCTGAGGAGTATTTGTGCCTAATTTGATGCTTTTATCACCATTTGCAGGATTCCCCTCTAAATATTCTTTTATCCACTGTACTATTCAGAACCTGAGGTGGTTCCACAGTGTGGTGAACGTGGTGCCGTGCAGCAGCAGCTCAAACATATTGTTTCACAGCAAACACAGCTTCCTCGACTCATTCCTTATTTGCATTTAACTGCTAACATGTTGAGACAGACGACTGAAATAACTTTGCATGTGTCCAAATATTTATGGTCCTGGCTGCATACTAACTGTGATGAAGACCAGTGGGTCCACACGACTTCATGTCTGGTGATAATGTTGAATGGTGACGGCTGCTGTCACGTCATTTCTGCGGCTCAGCTCAGTGTTGCAGGTTCAAAATGGTGGCGACCTTTAACCTGCACTTTCTCCACTGACCTCAGATCTGTCCAAGCACCTGGTGCAGAACTACAGTGATGTGGAGGAACTGATGGAGGCTGGAAACATCAACCGGACCACAGCCAGCACCGGCATGAATGACGTCAGCAGTCGTTCGCACGCCATTTTCACCATCAACTTCACCCAGGTCAGGAACGACTTGAGGAAGAAGTCACAGGTCACAGAGTCATGTTTGATAACGAACAACAACAACAACTCTCCACCAGGCCAAGTTCGACGCCGAGATGCCCAGTGAGACCATCAGCAAAATCCATCTGGTGGATCTGGCTGGCAGCGAGCGAGCCGACGCCACCGGAGCCACCGGCGTCCGGCTGAAAGAGGGAGGCAACATCAACAAGTCCCTGGTCACGCTGGGAAACGTCATCTCTGCTCTGGGTCCGAAACACGCCGATATTAGTGCAGCTGAGAAGAATAATCATAGTAATAATGATCAGAGTGATTTGTGTTGTTTGATGTCGTTTATCGACTTGTTCTCTGTCCAGCCGACATGACGCAGGACGGCGTGAACAGCAGCCTGAAGAAGAAGTCGGTGTTTGTGCCGTACAGAGACTCGGTGCTGACGTGGCTGCTCAAAGACAGTCTCGGCGGCAACTCTAAGACCATAATGATCGCCAGTGAGTAACTGCCGTCACCTCCAGGCGCCGCCCCTGACAGAGCACGTTAACTAAGAGTGACGCTGGACTTAAAAAAACAAAACAAAACAAAAAAAACACACACACAGGTGTGTCGAGACCGACATGATTCATCTCCTGTTTTAACCACTAGGGGGCAGAATAGTGCTGAATCACATGTGGCTCACATCAGTGTATCTCAGCTGAAGTCTCCCTTGTTCCTTTGGCAGAAATGAGGGGAGAGTCATTCTCACACACACACACACATAGAGAGAGAGAGAGGTGGTCCAACTGCATGCAAGAAGAAGCAAAATGAAGTTAACTGGTGCATTATTTATGTATAATACAAACACCTCATTAATGAGCAAATGCTTACGGGCTATTTAGTGTTATTGTATGAGGCACAAAGAACTCGAGTAAACTGCTTCTTGCACATAAGAAAATGTATGTGCAGAACTAAACGTGTGCACATTACCTCACTAACTGTAAATAAACATTTTAAAACTCCTGTATATTTTTAAAACATTATAGTTAGCCTTATCTTAGCCTACCTGTCCTACTCCTTTCTAGGGATGGGTATTAAGATTTTATCGATATTGATGCCATTATCAATTCAGCTTAACGATCCGATTCCTTATCGATTCCCTTATCGATACCTCCCATGAATTTTCTGTGTACTAAAAGTAGGTGTTACAGGTTTTCTATGTCGACAACGTTTTATTGAGTCTTAAAGTAAATAAATATGAACTTGGTCACTGGATCTTTGATCTCTGGACATAAATAGAAATAAACAAAATCTGTAGTTTTTCTCAAAAGCATTTCCTTTCAGACATTAATGGTATGAATGTCTCTCCTTACCTACAGTCTTGGGCTGCTGCACGTTAGCGCAGGACGTCTTATTTTGGGAGGAAAAAACATTTTGATCGATTGCAGTTTATTGGTTGTATTACAACATTTGGAAAGAGGTGTCATTTGATTTAAATGGCGATTCGCTTGAAGTTATTAATTCTAAGCAGACTCTATCTTTCTAACTTGACTCAGTAGAGAGCGGTGCAATGTTTGGAGCAACGCAACGGAGGACGATTCTCATTTCTTTCTCGCAACAAGGCAGGAGTCCCAGTTAGTCACTTTAATCCACACAAAAGTGACTCACATTGACATATTTAATGGCTTTAAGAGGCGTTAAGAAGCGGAATTGCCACATCTGAAGAGGAGCGAAGCAAAGAACCAATGAAGCAGCGGGTCGGAGCACTGCTTCGTTGGTTCAAGTTTCAAAGCAGAGCCGCAATGCAGAAATGGTTGATTAAAGAGCCGCTGCAGGGTCTGTAAGCAAAAAGGCTATTGATATCGGTGGATCGAATCATTTCTTAACAATAATTGAACAGAACCGGTTTTCAATACCCAACCCTACTCCTTACTATTGTGGCCATCACACAAATTGCAAACAACTGGAGTGCAGAGCAGTATGAAGGTTATTCCCTCTCTTTATTTGAGTGCAGGCTTTCAGTATGAGGCAAATGATTTATTAATTTCACTTGTTCTTAATGCAGGTCCTCCTTCAGATCTTCTTGTTTTACAGAGACTGGCATCCAGCTTAATGGTGCATTGCTGTCACATTCTGCTGTGGAGTGTGGATCAGACAGGACCTCATTCAGATCTGTATACAGGGCAGCTTGCTACGCGTGTAGACGGTACCATGTTGTGGCCATAGATAATACAGCAATTTTTTCACATACGAGTTGCAGGAGAACAAGTTAAAGCAAAAAAAAAAAAGGGACTTGTAGTCCAAAAATGATGGAGTCTTTGAGACGTAATACGCCCACATTTCACCTGTTTGAGACTGGGAGAGGGTTATTGTTTGGAGGTGAGGGTGGACCAGTTCTCCACCTGGATGGTTCAGTATGATAGTGGACATGATGTGTGCAGCACCGGCGCGTGGCCTTCGACCTCGGTGTGTGTTTGGTTTTATTTTAAACGGACACTGTATATCAGAAACAAGCTCTTCTATGTCCTAGGGAACAAATTAAGGTTTGTCATTTTGGGAGAGTGTTTCTCTGACCAGAGTGACGGGTGTCTCGCTCTCTTTCAGCAAAAGATGATCTGGATTTGCTCTTGACCTGGTAAATGTCTCTCTCACTGCAGCCATTTCTCCTGCTGACGTGAACTATGGTGAGACGCTCAGCACGTTACGCTACGCCAACCGAGCCAAGAACATCATCAACAAGCCCACCATTAACGAGGATGCCAACGTCAGGCTGATCAGAGAACTGCGAGCTGAAATCGCTCGGCTGAAAGCTCTGCTGGTCCAGGGGAACCAGGTGTGAGCCAGAGACATTTTGGGAAAGTTAAACTGATAGATGGCTGAAAAGCTTCAGAAAGGTTTAATTTTTACAGTTGTGTTTATATCATGTCAGAAACAGTCTTTTAGAAGTTGTGTTCCATTTCCCCAGAAGTAAAGGAAATGCCTTCAGGCTACTTTTGTTCCACCAGAAGACTAAAATCCAGTAGCATCACATTAAGTTGTTTGTAGTTTTTAAACTTACACAGTTCAAATGACTTTAAGGATGGTTTAGCGTTAGTTTTGATAAGTTGATAGCTGTTCAGGAACAGGTCTGATCTGGTTTCTCAGCTTTGTTTCACATGGTTGTTTCAGCTTGAAATAAACTGAAAGAGATGAGGCTGGTCGAGAGTTTGTTACAGTGAAAATAAATCAGAGTTCATGCAACGACTTTCTTCCAGGGGACAAACTCGAGGGGACAAAAAGGATCTGGTTCTTCTGGTTTTGGCTTGAGTGTAACGTCTTTGTGGTTCTGCTGTCTTGAATCATCAGAAAACCTTTGATTCATCTTGATGGTGTTTGTGGTTTGTTGCCAGATCGCTCTGCTGGATTCACCCACTGCTTTGAGCATGGAGGAGAAACTGCACCAGAACGAAGCCCGAGTAAGTCTGAAGCCCTGAACCTCACTGCCAAGTTCAAAGTCTGAAGGATTTAATCCAACGCTCACTCACTTTATCAGTGTAAAGTATCTCATTTTGATTCAGATTTGATGGACTTGCTCGACAATACTTCAGGTTTAGATTTTCAGAGTGTGCAGTTTGATCATCAAGAGCCCGGTCCAGGAAGGACGGAGTCCAGCCTGAAGACACACCGAAACAGAGGCCACTTGATCGTATTGATGATGATGTCTGCTCAGGCTTTAAGGTCCCTGCAGGTTTGGATCACCCAGCCATGCACGGTTGGCTCTGATGACTTTGTGTTTGCAGGTTTTGGAGCTGACTAAAGAGTGGACAACAATGGAATGAGACACAGAAACATCCTCAAGGTAACCGATTTCTATTTGTCAGAGATGACTGTTGTAAAAATGCTCATTGTGGCTCGTTCTGTTTTCCATCATCACAAATGGAGGAGGTCTGGATGTCCATCCACTCAGCAACATCCTTCAGTTCCTCCTGGAGGAGCCGAAGTGTCTCCAGGACAGATGACATAATTGTAATCCCTCCATGGAGTTTTGGGTCCCAACCTGAGGTCCCTGCATAGGGAAGCATCTTAAAAAATGTCTTGGTTGATTCTTTGTCCTGGCGGGCCTCTACAATCCATGCATCAGTGCAGATGGAAGCCTGTATCTCCCTGTGCACTTCATGCTTCATTCTGACCTTATTTGAGTGTAAGATCCCAGGAGGATCCTGGACCTCCTTCACTAAGTTTGGTTTCTGGTCCAGTGCTGTGATCTTTCTTCTGGAGATGCTGATTCTGCTCAAAGCTCCAGTTAGCAATAGAGGTTCTGAAGAAGTCTTCAGAGCTGCACCATCTGAGAGGCGTGATCATATGACCTCATAAAAGATGTTCTGAGCCTTTTCTGCACTTCAAGATTCTTCACACAAACTCTGTGACATGATGTTTGAACTTGGTGAGAAAATGTTTGACCTTCTGTCGAGGAAACGGATTAATGACGTCCAAAACCCTCTTCAGGATCCTGAGAAAAGTTGTTTTTCTGAAATCATCTGCTGTGGCGTCGGACACAATGAGGCTGTCTCATGTTTTATTTTATGTCTTCTTTTTATTTGTGTGCATGTGTGTTTACGTTTACGGTCCACACACTTCCTGTTTCAGTCCACCAGCTGCTCTCAAACTCAAACAAGATTCCAGGTTTAACATGTTCCTATTTCAGATTTGTCACCAGAATCACAGGAAGTTTAAAGTCCTCGTGTGCACAGGAGGAGACTCTGGCCTCTGAGGAAGGAGGGGATCGGGGTGGTGCTGGACTCTGAGCTGCCTCACCTCATCGGCATCGACGACGACCTCCTCAGCACCGGCATCATCCTGTACCATCTGAAGGTAAGACTTCACCTGGACCACTGGACCTGGGAGCAGTTTGCATCTGAACCCTTTCAGCATAAACCGGCAATAGCCCCCCCCCCCCCCCCCCCCCAATCAAAACCTCGATTAAAGGATAATCAGATTATCACAAAAACTGTCTGTAAACCAACACATTTAGCTTTGACTGAAAATGAATTTATTTATTTATTTGATTTCCTGTCAATGATTTGAAACAGACTATGAGCTGTTTAGTCACATGGTACAGCTCCTCCCACATATGTCACAAAGAGTTCTTGAAAAATGTTGTTGAGGACCAGTTTCATCACTTTAAACAGTTTATTTCTTGGCCGCTGGCCTCCGGGGTCTCTGGCTTCTGGGGCCGCTGATCTCTGGGACTGTTGGTGTCTGGGTCCCCTGGCCTCCGGGGACGCTGGTCTCTGGGACTGTTGGTCTCTGGGTCCCCTGGCCTCCGGGGTCTCTGGCCTCTGGGACCGTTGGTCTCCGGGGCCACTGGCCTCCGCGGTCTCTGGCCTTCAGGGCCTTTGAGGTGTTTGTTTTTACCACATTCTACCTGCGTCTCTGTGTTTCTTCACTCAGTGTTAAGCGTGCTGCAGCTCTTGGGTTTCTTTGGCGCTGTGGTTGGGGGCATGGCCTGCGCTGTGAAGCTCCGTCCTGTCAGTTTGGCAGCTTCTGGCTGAATCTGAGCAGATGGTTCAGCCTGATCCTCTTCAGGGATCATGATGCTGCTTCCATCAGCTCAGGCACAAAGTCCCAGTGGAGGTCATACATGACCATCCTGTAACCCCGCCTCTAAACTGAGATAACCCCGCCTACTCTGATGTCTTCCAGCCCCTGCAGCTACAGTAGTACGAGTCAAGACCTGGAGTCCCTGTAAAACCCTGAAACAGAGACACACCCACCTGTGCACCAGCTGAAATATTTACAAAGAAAGATGGCGCTGTCCGTCTCACACAGTGACGGCTGTGAAGTGGACGAGCGTGTGAGACCATGTACCTGCAGCAGCAGTGACTGGACATCATCATCCCAGGACAAAGTTCATTCAGTGTGTCTGAGGCCTGTGTCTTGTTTATAGTACTGTAACACACAGAGACAACGGCACCCTTTAGTCTAGACAGACTGTCGTGTCTCCGGGAGTTTGACTGATCATCCGCTGACCGTCCGTCTGTATTACAGATAAACGAGAACTTTACAGAGACGGAGCTCGAGCATGGTTCTCTGTTGGTTCCTGGGCCATGTTGGCGTCTCTGGTAAACTGAGTGGGATGTTTGTTCTGGATGTAAACAGCATAAAATCAGTCTGTTATTGACAACAGGGTTGTTACCTTAAAAACCAGACCTGATCAAGTCATGTAGACCAGGTGACCTGTTGGTCGTTCTGTGCCGGTTCTACACTTTGACAGTGAGACCTTGATCTCCTCCAGAAGGTTCTGGACTGAGCAGGATGTTGTGAAGGTAGGAATTTTGCTGTTTTTAGGGGTGTTTTTTCTGGGATCTTCCAGGTCTTCTGGTACATTGTGTTTTTCAGAACTTCTAAATCTGTCCCAACAGGAAAAGCCATCTGGAAACACCAGAAGACAGAAACTCTCAAGGAGAGGTGATGGTCTAGTGGTTAAGCTGTTGGGCTTGAGACCAGAGGATCCTCGGTTCAAATCCCAGCCTGACCAGAAAATCACTAAGGGCCCTTGGGCAAGGTCCTTAATCCCCTAGTTGCTCCTGATGTGTAGTGAGCAAATTGTATGACAACGCCCTCACATTGGGGTGATTGTGAGGCATTATTGTAAAGCGCTTTGAGCGTCTGATGCAGATGGAAAATGGCGATTTTATATGCAGTCCATTTATATAGAAATGGACTTTTACCATAACTTACAGGAAGTTAAGAAGATAGAAAACAGAAAAGGACAACGATGAGTTTGACTTTGACCTGATGAATTTCTAGTGAAGTTTTTTTTTTTTTTTTTTTTTTCTGCTTCAGGAAGGACGGACTTATGTGGGCAGAGAGGACGCGTTCACCGAGCAGGACATCAGTGAGTCTGTCAGCATGTCTGTCTGTGTTTTACCATGAAACAGGAAGGGTTACCTTTACTCTGACCTATGACCGTCTTCAGCAGCCCATCAGATGAGGTCAAACAGTTTGCTGTTAAATTGCCTTTATTCCAACAGTGCAACCTGTTTATGAAGTTGCTATTTTGTTACCAATGAAGTTGTTTGTGTTTATACAAACTCACATTTTCATTACTACCAAATAGATTTTTTTTTCTTCATATTTTATTCATTCATTTTTATCTTCTCGTCTTCATGGTTCTGTTGTTTTGCCGTCAGTCCTGCATGGTCTGGACCTGGAGAGTGAACACTGTATGTTTGAGAACCGGAGCGGCACGGTGACCCTGGTGCCGCTGGGCGCCGCTCAGTGTTCGATTAATGGAGTTCAGGTGACAGAGCCATCACAGCTCAACCAGGGTGAGACACCTGAGCCGGAATCGGAGAAGTCCTTCTGCTTTTGTCCTGATTCTAATAACAGTCCAGAGAAAGCCGGTTTCCTCTGCGGACCTGTTTCAGATGTTTGTTTCTTGTCCAGGTGCCGTCATTCTCCTCGGCAGGACCAACATGTTCCGTTCACCACCCAAAGGAGGCGGCTAAGCTGAGAGAGAAACGAAAGGTGAGACCGTTGCCGTCTGTCAGATTGGACACGTCTCCCCTTTGATTTCTGTGTGGATCTTTGGTTTTTATTGACCAGTTTCAACTTTCTCTCAGTTCCACATACTACGGCGTTATTTTGGTCATTACATTTGGAAAACGAGGCACAGAATGCCGCTAGCATCCTTTGCTAGTTGTTTGTAAACAGTGGCTCATGTAAACACCCAATGTCTCCATCCTGTCCCATGAGGTCACCCTGCTGTAGGTCTGGAGCAGGCAGAAACACTGTTTTCAGGTTTCCAAGGTATAAACCCACCGGGGCCAAAGGTCCGGTGGGTTTATGTCGTAGGTCGCCTGTCTGCCGGCGGCATCTGAAAACATCATCATCTCTGAAACTGCTGAGCCAGTGAAGCTGAAATGTGGCATAAATGTTCCATCCTGTAAGGACACCAAAAATTGTTTGAAGTGATTCCAATCCAACATCAAATATGGCTGCCATGGCAGCCATATTGAAAATGCCACATAGAATCAGAAGAAGTTTTATTGCCATTGCCAGTGAACAGGATTCACAGACTAGGAATTTGCTTCGGTACAAGAGCCATTGGTCAGCAGTTTTTAAAGATTTGTAGCTGAAATTTGGTACAAGGGTAGTTAGTAGGTCTCAACAAAACCTATCTGATGGGTTTTTTTAAAGATGGTTTTTAAAAATTTGACCTTGATATGACCTTTGGAGTTGGTTTTCTAGCTGAAACTGATGTCTTGTATCATCCACCTGAGCTACAGTGCCCGTGGCACTTTTTTTGTATTTTATATGGCGAGATAACACATACACACACACACACACAAAATACAGGAACACATGGCAACTCATACAGGCACATAAAACATAAACCTGTGACAGCTGCTGATTCTGGAGTGGTTCGTCTGCCCTTTGGCTGGTCTTGTTTTTTTTGTCCTGCTGGTGGTCACGCCGTCCTCCTCACCACCATAAGCACTAGCGGGGGAGTCGGTTTAGATGTGTTGCAGGTTGTTTGGGGTTACAGTGTTCCCAGTATCGGGATCAGTGCCGACCCTGACTTGACATGAAGGCGGTGGGTTCTATGGTGTCATGCATGCGGTGAAGCGTGGCAGCAGCAGAGTTTGGTAACTGAACAGTCAGATTTGTAGTGCAGTTGTAAGTTAAGGTAATGAGATCAGGGACTGCGCACTGCTGGCGCGTGTCAGCCTGTCGCGTGTCAACCCATGGGTCTGTCCTCACCTCCTGCTGGCACCCTGATTAAATGAAGTCTGAATTGATGTATGACCTCTGACCTTTCTGATTTGTTGTTTCCTTACAGAGCGGCCTGCTGTCCACATTCAGCCTGTCCATGACAGATCTATCCAAGTCCTGTGAGAACCTGTCCACCGTGATGCTCTATAACCCCGGGTCAGTCCATGCTGATGCAGCTGCATGTTATTACCAGTTCCCTCCTTGCAGCCCCCCACCGCCACCACATGCACCCTGCAGGAGGTCCCAGACCACTCTATCAGGTTTTCTGATCCTGATCAGCCAATAACAAATTGGTGCTATAACTGATCACAATGTAAAAACTCTCCATTACAAGTAACAAACTTTGTCTGATCTTTAGACCCCAAGTTTGGAACCTCTGTTTTTAGGGCATCAGTTTAGTCAGGTTGTTGTGTTTGGTTGCCAGATGAGTTCATAGCGACAGGTGCCCCTCAGCTCGCAAGATAAACTGACAGTCACAGCACCATGCTGCCCCCTGTTGGAGAACAACAGTAAATATAAAATAAAATAATGTTTGTCTCACCATCCTTTTTGGTGGGGTGGGGTGGGGGGAGTGGATTGGTCATGTGACTAAAACCACTGGAATTAATTGTGTGCCCTGTCCCATTGACAGTCTCTTCACAGAGAAGGGCCCCGTCTTCTTCAGGTAGACTCAGTGTTCCACTTGCTGTCTGTTTAAAAAAAAAAAAAAAAAAAAAAAAAAAAAAAAAAAGGCGTGTTGACCCGTCCAGTCTCTTAACCTGAAGTCTCGTTGTCTGTCTGTTGTTGTTTTTGCACAAAGCCCTACTGCTTCTGTCTCCATTTTTAATTTGGCAAAAAACCATAAAACCATTTGCTCTTTTTTTCCCCATTTCATTGTTCTGACATTGTCAGTGTTCACTGCTGTCTCCGCTTCTTAACCCCATATTGTGTTGATTTAATGTGCATCTGTTGTTTTTTTACGATGATAAACAAAGGTTTACAGATGTCTGTGTTTACAGGTTGGAGTTTGAGAGGCAACAAAGAGAAGAACTGGAGAAACTGGAACTGAAAAGGTGCAACAAGTTAATACTTAAAATCAATCAACTTCAATCAACTTTTTTCTTATATAGCGCCAAATCACAACAAACAGTTGCCCCAAGGCGCTCCATATTGTAAGGCAAGGCCATACAATAATTATGAAAAACCCCAACGGTCAAAACGACCCCCTATGAGCAAGCACTTGGCCACAGTGGGAAGGAAAAACTCCCTTTTAACAGGAAGAAACCTCCAGTAGAACCAGGCTCAGGGAGGGGCAGTCTTCTGCTGAGACTGGTTGGGGCTGAGGGAAAAAAACAGGAAAAAGACATGCTGTGAAGGGGGGCAGAGATCGATCACTAATGATTAAATGCAGAGTGATGCATACGGAGCAAAAAGAGAAAGAAACAGTGCATCATGGGAACCCCCCCACAATCTACGTCTAAAGCAGCATAACCAGGGATGGTCCAGGGTCACCCGATCCAGCCCTAACTATAAGCCTTAGCGAAAAGGAAAGTTTAAGCCTAATCTTAAAAGTAGAGAGGGTATCTGTCTCCCTGATCTGAATTGGGAGCTGGTTCCACAGGAGAGGAGCCTGAAAGCTGAAGGCTCTGCCTCCCATTCTACTCTTACAAACCCTAGGAACTACAAGTAAGCCTGCAGTCTGAGAGCGAAGCGCTCTATTGGGGTGATATGGTACTACGAGGTCCCTAAGATAAGATGGGACCTGATTATCAAAACCTTCATAAGTAAGAAGAAGAATTTTAAATTCTATTCTAGAATTAACAGGAAGCCAATGAAGAGGAGGCCAACACGGGTGAGATATGCTCTCTCCTGCTAGTCCCGTCAGTACTCTAGCTGGCAGCATTCTGAACCAACTGAAGGCTTTTTAGGGAACTTTTAGGACAACCTGATAATAATGAATTACAATAGTCCAGCCTAGAGGAAATAAATGCATGAATTAGTTTTTCAGCATCACTCTGAGACAAGACCTTTCTGATTTTAGAGATATTGCGTAAATGCAAAAAGGCAGTCCTACATATTTGTTTAATATGCGCTTTGAATGACATATCCTGATCAAAAATGACTCCAAGATTTCTCACAGTATTACTAGAGATCAGGAAATGCCATCCAGAGTAACGATCTGGTTAGACACCATGCTTCTAAGATTTGTGGGGCCAAGTACAATAACTTCAGTTTTATCTGAGTTTAAAAGCAGGAAATTAGAGGTCATCCATGTCTTTATGTCTGTAAGACAATCCTGCAGTTTAGCTAATTGGTGTGTATCCTCTGGCTTCATGGATAGATAAAGCTGGGTATCATCTGCGTAACAATGAAAATTTAAGCAATACCGTCTAATAATACTGCCTAAGGGAAGCATGTATAAAGTGAAATAAAATTGGTCCTAGCACAGAACCTTGTGGAACTCCATAATTAACTTTAGTCTGTGAAGAAGATTCCCCATTACATGAACAAACTGTAATCTATTAGACAATATGTATTCAAAACCACCGCAGCGCAGTGCCTTAATACCTATGACATGCTCTAATCTCTGTAATAAAATTTTATGGTCAACAGTATCAAAAGCAGCACTGAGGTCCAACAGAACAAGCACAGAGATAAGTCCACTGTCCGAAGCCATAAGAAGATCATTTGTAACCTTCACTAATGCTGTTTCTGTACTATGATGAATTCTAAAACCTGACTGAAACTCTTCAAATAGACCATTCCTCTGCAGGTGATCAGTTAGCTGTTTTACAACTACCCTCTCAAGAATCTTTGAGAGAAAAGGAAGGTTGGAGATTGGCCTATAATTAGCTAAGATAGCTGGGTCAAGTGATGGCTTTTTAAGTAATGGTTTAATTACTGCCACCTTAAGGCCTGTGGTACATAACCAACTAACAAAGATAGATTGATCATATTTAAGATTGAAGCATTAAATAATGGTAGGACTTCCTTGAGCAGCCTGGTAGGAATGGGGTCTAATAAACATGTTGATGGTTTGGAGGAAGTAACTAATGAAAATAACTCAGACAGAACAATCGGAGAGAAAGAGTCTAACCAAATACCGGCATCACTGAAAGCAGCCAAAGATAACGATACATCTTTGGGATGGTTATGAGTAATTTTTTCTCTAATAGTCAAAATTTTGTTAGCAAAGAAAGTCATGAAGTCATTACTAGTTAAAGTTAATGGAATGCTCAGCTCAATAGAGCTCTGACTTTGTCAGCCTGGCTACAGTGCTGAAAAGAAACCTGAGGTTATTCTTATTTTCTTCAATTAGTGATGAGTAGAAAGATGTCCTAGCTTTACGGAGGGCTTTTTTTATAGAGCAACAAACTCTTTTTCCAGGCTAAGTGAAGATCTTCTAAATTAGTGAGACGCCATTTCCTCTCCAACTTACGGGTTATCTGCTTTAAGCTACGAGTTTGTGAGTTATACCACGGAGTCAGACACTTCTGATTTAAAGCTCTCTTTTTCAGAGGAGCTACAGCATCCAAAGTTGTCTTCAAAGAGGATGTAAAACTATTGACGAGATACTCTAACTCCCTTACAGAGTTTAGGTAGCTACTCTGCTCTGTGTTGGTATATGACATTAGAGAACATAAAGAAGGAATCATATCCTTAAACCTAGTTACAGCGCTTTCTGAAAGCTTCTAGTGTAATGAACTTATTCCCCACTGCTGGGTAGTCCATCAGGGTAAATGTAAAATGTTATTAAAAAATGATCAGACAGAAGGGAGTTTTCAGGGAATACTGTTAATTCTTCTATTTCCATACCATAAGTCAGAAACAAGATCTAAGATATGATTAAAGTGGTGGGTGGACTCATTTACTTTTTGAGCAAAGCCGATAGAGTCTAATAATAGATTAAATGCAGTGTTGAGGGCTGTCATTCTCAGCATCTGTGTGGATGTTAAAATCGCCCACTATAATTATCTTATCTGAGCTAAGCACTAAGTCAGACAAAAGGTCTGAAAATTCACAGAGAAACTCACAGTAACGACCAGGTGGACGATAGATAATAACAAATAATAACTGGTTTTTGGGACTTCCAATTTGGATGGACAAGACTAAGAGACCAGCTTTCAAATGAATTAAAGCTCTGTCTGGGTTTTTGATTAATTAATAAGCTGGAATGGAAGATTGCTGCTAATCCTCCGCCCGGCCCGTGCTACGAGCATTCTGACAGTTAGTGTGACTCGGGGGTGTTGACTCATTTAACTAACATTCATCCTGCTGTAACCAGGTTTCTGTTAGGCAGAATAAATCAATACGTGATCAATTATTATATCATTTACCAACAGGGACTTAGAAGAGAGAGACCTAATGTTTAATAGACCACATTTAACTGTTTTAGTCTGTGGTACAATTGAAGGTGCTAGATTATTTTTTCTTTTGAATTTTTATGCTTAAATAGATTTTTGCTGGTTATTGGTGGTCTGGGAGCAGACACTGTCTCTACGGGATGGGGTAATGAGGGGATGGCAGGGGGAGAGAAGCTGCAGAGAGGTTGTATAAGACCACAGCTCTGCCTCCTGGTCCCAACGCTGGACAGTCACAGTTTGGAGGATCCAAGAAAATTGGCCAGATTTCTAGAATGAAGCTGCTCCATCTAAAGTGGGATGGATGCCGTCTCTCCTAACAAGACCAGGTTTTTCCCCCAGAAGCTTTGCCAATTATCTATGAGTCCACCTCATTTTTTGGACACCACTCAGGACAGCCAGCAAATCAAGGAGAACATGCGGCTAAACATGTCACTCCCGGTCTATTGGGGAGGGGCCCAGAGAAAACTACAGAGTCCGACATTGTTTTTGCAAAGTTACCACCCGAATTTAATGTTAATTTTAGTGACCTCCGATGGCGTAACCGGGTTTTGCATACTGCCGGACGTGAATTACAATCCTTACCAAATTTACCTTAGGCCTTAGCCACCGCATTTCAAATTTCCTTTCAAGGTCGCCTCTGCTCTGGCCCCGGAAGACAATTGACTATGGTTGCTGGTGGTCGCTAACTTCACATTTCTCAAAACAGAGTCGGCCAATACCAGAGTGTGATCCTCGGCGGGTGTGTGTCAGATACGAGTGGGAGAAAACGGTTAGAGATGTGAACGGGTTTACGGTGTACACGGGGGCTTCTGTTTAGGGCTACGCTTCCTCCTCACAGTCACCCAGTCAGCCTGCTTTCCCGGCCTGCTCGGGATCTGCCAGAGGGGAACTAACGGCGGCTAAGCTACCTTGGTCCGCACCGACTACAGGGGCCTGGCTAGCTGTAGAATTTTCCACTGTGCGGAGCCGAGTTCCCAATTCGCCCAGCCTGGCCTCCAAAGCTACGAATAAGCTGCACTTATTACAAGTACAGTTACTGCTAAAGGAGGCCGAGGAATAACTAAACATTTCACACCCAGAGCAGAAAAGTGCGGGAGAGACAGGAGAAGCCGCCATGCTAAATCGGCTAAGAGGTAGTAGCTACGCTAAGCTAGCGGATTCCTAAAAACACACAAAGTGAATAATGTGTAAATAATTTAGAGGTGATTCAGCAGGAGTGCCCCAATCAAGGCACCAAACAGGCCATGAAGCAGCACAGGCAACGCACGACAACAGCGAACGCACGACAACGGTGCTAAAATAAAATAAAAATCGACTAAACACGCTGTGGAGCAGCACAGATAACGCACGATAACAGTGCCAAAAAATAAAAAAAAAATAAAATAAATAAAATAAAAACGAAAGCGTTAGCAAGCTAGTTAGCTTGCCAACGCTGATGAAAGTTAGCTGATAAAAGTGCTCCGTCGCGATGTTTCGACCGTTAGAGGTCTTCCTTAGGCGTTGGAGCACAGTAAAAAAGTAAAAAAAAGTCTTGAAAAAGACTGTTAATTCAAGTCCAAAGCAGCAGGTAGCAGTCTCTGTGTAAACAGTCCCAACAGAGAGCCAAAATTCTGAAGTGAATTGAATGATGACGGTGGTGGCACCCACTTTTCTTAAAAAAGAAAAGAAAAAAGATCCACACTGTGGGTGAATTCTGGAGTGGGTCTCTTAGGAACTATAGTTTTAGTTAAGGTGTATTCACACTGACAGATTTGAGTAAACTCATTAGTAATGGATTGAAATAAATCGTCCGGTGACAGATATTACTTAACCCTTCGGTCTCCAGTGGATTTGGAGCTCTAATGGACAGATGACACCACATTTCCTCTGACAACACAAAGAGCCGAATTCAGCAGAATGATTTTCCCCGTTTCCAGACATATATGCGCCCTGGGGGGAGCTGGAATTGAGCAGGATATGCAGAGGTCTGAACTAGAAGGCTGCATTGGGATTGGGAGCAGTCAATTAAAACTTCCCTTTGGGCGGCTATAAATATACACTGCAGGAACAGAAGCGACCAGATGACTTGGTCAACAAAGGAGAATATTGTAAAGTATGCGTGTCCACACACTACTTTCATCTTAAATAATTTAACGGGCAGCAGACAGACACACACAGTGCAGTGAATTACTGTATGCCCATATAAGGGCATGCAGTACCTGAAATGTCACATGAAACTGTCTTTAAACTGAAAACAACCAAATAGTAACGCTATTCCTGATCAGTGCATTAAAAGACATACAGGCCAGGGATTCAACGAAACAAACAATCCCATGAATTCCTTTATTTATAGCCTAAATGATGTGTTTTCTCCTGTGGGACGGGAGAATACACAAAATCAATGCATTTCTATTGTATGCTCAGTGTTTTGCAGGTGCAGGCGGGACTGGACAGACCCATTGTGGGAGCAGGCGGGACTGTAATGCACATGTTGCAGGTGCGGACGGGAATGTTCAGAATTTCAGCTGGAGCGCGCGGTAGCAGGGCAAAGAATAGAGTCCTGCACAGGGCTCTACTGTGAACGCATATATGGCTAGATCGTGATGTCAAACTTCCTCACTACGTTTGTGCACTGTCAGTGTCTTCTCCACTGTGGTGGCACTCACTGAGGCTGCAATGGTGATCACAGAAAATAGTCTTCTTTCTCTTTGGCATCTTATTGCCAAGAGAATCCGCCGGGTGTGCTCTGACATCCTGATTAAAATACACGCACAGGTGTTCTGTCTTTTTTGTCTGTCTTGGTTAAATGAACAGCCACGCTGCATGTTGCTGTGCCTGGAACTTTCCCCTCTTCCCTGGTGCTGAATTAACACTCTGCACTGGAGCTTTGGCCAATCAGAAGCCCAGTCTGAAGCATCAGGACAGGATATGAACACATGAGTATCAGAGAAGAAACAAGCAAATAGAGGACGAAATGGTAAACAAACCTGCAACCATCGGGAAAGCTCTCCAGCTGATGTCCGCTCAAAGTTTTGAGAATGCACAAAAGTTTCTGACAGACTCACTGCACATCAACTAACACGGAACACAATTAACGAGTGAGAAAAGGACTTTTACATAACCAGAACAGACATGAATGGATATCAAAATTTAAAATATGTTACTCGTACGTTTCCTCAATCTGTCATCGTGCAACAGAGGCTTTGCTGCTGTTTTACTACCATGTCAGAGCTGCTGAATTTACGTCACAATAAAAGCATTTTAATGTCAAAGCAGTAGCTACTGCAACACATATTTACTGTGAAACTCACAGCGTCATTACATCAAATGAACAATTGTAAAATAATCATGCAGCTGAACTGATGTTTCAACATTATCATCAGGTTTTAACTGGAAAATGCAAAGAATGACAAAGAAGAATAAGATGGTTTTGGTTTATTTTCCATATTTGGACGTGAACTTTCAAACAGCAGTTGGTGAACTAACGTATTGAATCACGTTTAACTGTTCTGTGTGCTTCTACTGCAGGAGGCTGATCAAAGAGATGGAGGAGAAGCAGCAGAGCGAGAAGGCAGAGCTGGAACGCCTCCAGCAGGAAGTAGAAAGTCAGCGCAAGGAGTCTGAGGAGGTGCAGCAGCGGATCCTCCGCCAAGAGGAGAGCCTCCGCCACCGCAGCCAAGATATCGAGAGTCGCTTGAGAGACTTCCTGGCTGAGAAGGAGCGCTTTGAGGAGGAGAGACGCTATGAGATTCAGGAGCTGGACCTGCAGAGGAGGCGACGGTTGGCGCAGCAGGAGGGTGAAGTCGAGGAGCAGAAGGATGAAGAGCAGCGCAGGCAGCAGGAGGCCGCAGAGCAGACGGAGATCTTCCGTGAGCTGGAGAGGCTGAAGAGGGAACGTGAGGAACAGAGAGTGCGGCTGGAATCTGAACGGTGCCGGCTCGAGGAGCAGGAGCGAGAGCAGCTGAGTCTAGTTGGGAGGCTGGAGGAGGAACTCAGAGAGAGACACAAGGCGGCCGCTGCCCTGCTGACCCGCGAGGACACCCGCCGCCTGGAGGAGGAACGACGAGCTTTGGGAGAGATAAGGGAAGTGCTGCTCCGTGCCAAGGAGGCAGGGGAGCGGTTAGACGTTAAGGGAACCAGCGAGGAGGCGAAAGCTGCCCAGAACCGCTACACAGACTTCAAGGTTGCGCAGGTGAAGGAGCTGGAGCAGCTGGAGGAGGAGCTCCAGCAGCAGAGGGAGCGGCTGGAGAAGGAGGCCGCTGCAGATCGTGCCACACTGGTAGTCTTAGCTCATGGTCTTAAAGAGCGACAGCAGCAAATGAAGGAGAGGCAGGAGAAAGGAGAGCAGGACCCCACGCTGGCACTCCAGGAGGAGCAGCTGGTGAAACAGGCAGAGCATCGCCTGCAGTTTAAGGAGCGTCAGCTGACCAGCTTGAAGGACGGAGTCCTCCCTGCGCTCGCTGAAGAGAAGCAGAGAGCTGTGGAGCTGCTGGAGCGCTGCGGCAGCCACAGGAACGCCGAGAACCCGCCGGGGCTGGACAACACGCTCTACCAGGTGGAGAAGGAGCTGGAGGACAAAGAGGAGAAGCTGAATCTCCACTGGTACAGTGCACAGCAGCTCCAGCAGCTCCAGGAGACCTACGAGTTCACAGCCAATGTGGCACGGCAGGAAGAGAAGGTGAGGAGAAAAGAGAAGGAGATCCTTGAGTCAAAGGAGAAGCAACAGAGGGAGGCCATGGAGCAGGCGGTGGCCAGACTGGAGAGGAGGCACTCTGCTCTGAGGCGCAGCGTCTCCCTGGAGCCCGACTCTGAAGAGCCACAACACCGGAGCTCAGTGCTGAGGAAAGAGGAAAAGGAGAGGTTAGTATGGAGATGTTTCCTGTGTAGATCTGCAGCTACTTCATTTCAAAGGAAAGTAGACGATGAACAATTTTTACTTGAAAGAAGCTTTAAAGCTTTGTGATGGTTGAACCAGTGTCCCGGCCACGTAACGGCCTTGTTTTGGGGTTGGAGACGCTCGCTGCCAGTTTGGACATCAAAAAGTCAACTTGGCTGCCTTCAACCAACGCCCCACTATGCAAACATCACCTGAACCACCACTAGGGGGTCTAGGATGGAGGAATAACTTATAATGGGCCTCGATCCACCCTGACTGAAGGTGGCTCTGCTAACGGGCTGCAAACTCCCGACTTCTGTCTGGGCTCT